>NW_027397067.1:20266140-20288494 GCF_003265705.2 Callorhinus ursinus | reverse complement strand
TCTTTCTTTCTTTCTTTCTTTCTTTCTTTCTTTCTTTCTTTCTTTCTCTCTCTCTCTCTTTCTTTCTTTCTTTTTCTTTCTTTCTTTCTCTCTCTCTCTTTCTTTCTTTCGATTCCAAGCCAGAATGCTGTGATATTCTGCAGAGCTGGCAGAATAGAATGCCAGCTAAGAGTTTTCTCTTTTTTTTAGACATCTACTAGAATAGTTTACTCACATTTAAAAAGCCAACTTTACTGTAACTATTGTACTGTGAAATCTTTTACTAAATCTTCCTACTTAACAGATTTCCTTAGTATCCCATTAGTAAGAGCGATAAGATCAGAGCATAATTACACTCATTTTGAATTCTTTGTACGCCAAGTCTTGACTGGTATATGAATAAGTATTTAAAACTATTCATTTCTATGAAAAAAATGATGGTTTTTAAGAAAAAATTGTGGTTTTAAGGTAGTCCTTCCTGCATGACAATCAGAAATACACTTGGACATACAATCTGTCTAAGTTATCAAAATTCAGACATCGGAATGATTGATCTCTTTCAACATTTCATTTAGTGTTTCCTGTTTGCAACATTAAAAATAGTAAGCAAACATCAGGAATAAACTAAGCCTTTATATCAAATACGTATTTTTACAGACTTTTAAGGAGGTAATACCGTAACTTACATCAAGTTGTCTAATAATGGAAATTCAGGGCTTTTTTTTTTTAAGATTTTATTTATTTATTTGACAGGGAGAGACACAGTGAGAGAGGGAACACAAGCAGGAGGAGTGGGAGAGGGAGAAGCAGGCTTCCCGCGGAGCAGGGAACCTGATGCAGGGCTCGATCCCAGAACCCTGGGATCATGACCTGAGCCAAAGGCAGATGCTTAACGACTGAGCCACCCAGGCGCCCCTCAAGCCTCTTTTTTTTTTTTTTAAAGACTTTATTTATTTATTTGAGGGAGAGAGAGAGCACGAGCAGGGAGGAGGAGCAGAGGGAGAAGCAGGCTCCCCGCTGAGCAGGGAGCCCGATGTGGGCTGGATCCCTGGACCCTGGGATCATGATCTGAGCCAAAGGCAGACGCTCAACTGACTGAGCCACCCAGGTACCCCTCAAGGCTCTTTTAAATGGCACCTTCTGTAAAAAGGGCAAAGAACTTTCCTGCATCTATGGCATCCATCCATAGTGTTGGATTTATTTCTGTGGGCAAGCCTTGTTCATTCGTTACTTCATTCAGCAAATATTTCTTATACAATTATGAATTCCACAGAATACATTATTTAAATCCCAAGGGCAAGTCAATTTGTCATCTGTAATTTGCTTCTGAGACCTCAAAGCCATCGATTCGATGATGATAATGATATATTAATGATGAGTTTTTCATTTGTAAGTGTGAAACATGACCAGATATCACTGCTTGGCCATATTTAACCAATTTGGGTAAGTAGGATGGTTTTAATTTAGTCATTTTGATGTTATGAAAATAAAACATATTTTTCTTGTATAATGATTTACTTTATATAATACGGTTTCCTATCTGTTCATTCATCGTGGTTTTCTGACAAACATGAAGTAAACAGGCCTCCTTTTGTTGATGAGCTCCAAGAGGTGCAAGAACATGCAGGGTCATGATGCCAGTAGATGGGAACACCTGACCTGAGGTTAGGCCATCTAAATTCAAGGTCCTCTCCCTGAAAACCTGTTGTATCACATCAATCAGAGAAAAGAGAAAACTTTCTGGTCCAGCATCATCTCCTACTGTTTCCCTCTAGTTCATAACCTCCCAAGGACTCCAGTAAACCAGGAGAACACTTAAAATAACCATTTCCCTACCAACTCAATGTCCAAGGCAATAGAGATAGTCCAAAGTAGCACTATTTAAAGAAAAGATTTTTATGAGTTCCAATGAATTTTGAAGACTACTGATCTTTGGGTCATTTGCTTTTCTTGCTTATTTGAATTTAAACATCCACAGACAATCCTGGCAAAATAGGATATTTTCTCTTGAATTCTTAGCTATGTCACTGATTAACTATAAAGATAGAATTACCTCTGAGGTTAAAGCAAACGCTGGAGATTTAGTGGTTCACTGCACACACTTCCTCTAAGATTCTAGTAGTTCATGTTTGTGACGTTTCCTTGACTGAAGTTACTTGATATGGAAAATAAACTACTCTAGTCAAATTCAGTAAGCACCCCACATTTTCCTATTTGGGCAACCTGGAAATCATGCCAATTAGCTTCTTTAGGACTTCACTATTGTGACTGGCAGAAGACCTAAGGAATTAAAACCAAGCAAAAGAAAATGAAAAAGCCATATCAAATTAATAAATGAAATAATAAAAATTCTGGTCATTCTGAAATTTCCCTCCACTAAATGCATTTTATATTCAGGCTTGTATTTTATTTTTTGCACACTAATAGGAAATATTGAGTTTGAACGTGTTCCTTTTTTCTCAATGTGCTTGTTGTGAAGCAATCCCATGCAGTACCCATGAGCGGCAGAGTTTCAGGACCAGTGTCTTTAAGTCCACTCATTTCTCACCTACAAATCCTTTTTTGGGGAAGACCAATATTAACAAGTCATTTAATAAAGCACATGTAATTGCTCTGCTTAATGCAAGCCTGGCAATTGTGAGAGACTAGAGCGAGAGGCTACCTGCTGGTAACTAAATAACTCCTTCACATATAAAACATTGAGTATTTTCCCCTTGTACAGCACAAATGAAATCTAATCTACTCCAAATACCTCCGGGGGCCTTATAAGGATGTTTTCTTCAACAAATCTTATCCAGTATTATACTTGAAATGAATTGAAGTCATTTTCAAATATCGACTAGGTATCAAATAAACCCCTTGCCATGCCATCTATGTCTTAAATATTATGGTTTGATCATTTTCTTTTTTTCTGAACACTCTATAAAACATATCACATATCTGAACCACCATAAAACACCATTCCTTCCACCTTGCCAATTTCAAAGTGCTCCTATAAATAGGTTTATCATTTGTGTTCTCTATTTCCTTTCTTGATCTTCTTTGAGAATCAGCCAAGCAAATTCTAGTTAAATTTATTTGCATTTATTAATGTGTCTAAGCCTGAACATTTCTTACTGAAAGGAAATCACAGGGCCAGAAAGAACAAAATTCAATTCTTGGCTGAGGCTCCGGTAGCATGGGGTAATATTAGATGAAAAATAGAGACTGAGGGAATGTAAACTCCAGTTTATTCAGTTCAACTGAGTTTCTTCCTATTAAGGTACATTCTGTTAGATAGCTTTCCTCCCACTTACTAAATAACTCAGTTCTGACATCATAAAGAAAATTGCAAATCACATCACTAAGGCGAATGTCACCCAAAGATAGCTTGCTATTTTAAATAATATGGAAACCGCACCAGGATGACAGATAAGCAAAACAATCCACTTTATTTTTAACTGCTTTTGATGTGTTCCAGACTTTGAGCATTCAGGGAGAGGAATAATGGAAAAGTTTTTTTTTTGTTTTGTTGTGTTTTTTTTTTTTTTACCTTAAACCACACCTTCATACCTCAGACTACTATTCCTCCACTCTCGCCCCTAACATTTTTGAACAAAATTGAAGAATCCAACTCTTCTTGTCTTGCCAGGAGAATAGTCCTAGGCTTAGTTTCAGGTCTCAATCACTGGCATTTTTTTCTGCAAGAGCACTCCCAGGTGTATTTCTAAGCAATGTCCCTTCTCTCATTGCGGGGGTTTGGAAAAGTTGCATTCTTGGTGCCATGTCAGCTCAAGACTGCTCTCAGATACTGAAAGACTTTGTCATTTGTCTTTGGCTCTCCATCTTTGAACAGATGTGCTAAGGCTCCATAGGAGGCTCACATTTCTGTCACAAACCAGCAACAGAAAACCAGGGTCACAACTACAGCTCATACTTTCCAGCTTGTATCAGATGGCATTGCTCTATGTACCAAGATCTTGGGCAGGATCACTCCTCCAGTGAAACTGACTATAGGGGTAACAAAGAAGAAGTTGTCCACAAGAGTTATAATGATTACTGGTCTGTTTAAAAAACTTCCATAGCTATTTTTTTAGGGTTAGGTATGCTAGTGATAAATTGTTTTAGTTTTCCTTCTGAGAATGTCTTGACTTCCTCCTCATTCTTGAAGGATATGTTCTCCTGATACAGAATTCTCAGTTGATAGTGCTTTTCTTGTAGGACTTGAAAAACAATGTATCCTTTTGGCCTCAGTGGTTTCAGAAGGGAAATTTGTTAGGTTCAAATTGTTGTTGCTCTGTAAGTAATGGGTTATTTCTTTCTGGCTGCTTTCAAAATTTTCTCTTTGCCTTTTGTTCTCACAAATTTAATTATAATAAGTCTTGGCTTAGATTTCTTTGGATTTATCTGCTTTGAGGCTTGCTCAGCTTTTTGAATGTGTATGTTTATGTTTTCCATCAAATTTGGAGAGTTTCCAATCCCAGTCTTTCTTTCCTTTTCTTCTGTGACTCCACTGGTGTGAATATTAGAGCTTTCATTACTGTCTCACAGATTCTTGACACAATGTTCATTTTCTTTTTACCAATTTACTTTCTCTCTGTTGTTCAGACTGGTCAATTCTATATATCTGTCTTCCAGTTCCTTGATGCTCGTCTCTGTTATCTCCGTTCTATGACTAAGTCCATCCAGCAAGTTCTTGTTATCAGTTTTTATATTTCTCAGTTCTAAAATTTCCATTTGGTTCTTTTATCCCAACTTTACTGAGGTTTAAATACAAATAAAATTATAAGATATTTAAAGTGTACAACATGATGATTTGACATATGTATACATTGGGAAGGATTCCCCTACTCAGTTAATTAACACGTCCATCAACCTCACATATTTACATTTTTAACTTTTTTTTTTTTTGATGAGAACATTTAAGTTCTGTTCTCTTGAAATATTTCAAGCATACAATACAGTGTCATCCATTTGGGTCTTTTAGTATAACTTATTTCTCTGCTAAGATTTTCTCTTTTAATTGTGTCAAGAGGGTTCATAATTGTTTAATCAAATATTTTGATGATGATTGCTTTAAAATCCTTGTCACTTAAATCTAACATCTGATGCATCTGGATGTTGGTTTTTGTTGACTATCTTTTCTCATTCAGGTTGGGATTTTCCTGTGATTTTACAGTTGTCTGCTGGATATTATATTATGAGACTCTGAAACCTACTTAGTTTTTTGTTTGTTTGTTTGTTTTGTTTTGTTTTTTTGAGGCAGTTACCTGTTGATGTGTAGTATGAGAGTCAAGTAAGTGTTCATGTTCAGAGTCACTGCTTTGCTACTGCAGAGCTGGGTTAGAAGTTCAGTTCCCCACTGAACCCTGGTGACATTGGGGGTGTAGAGAAGTTATGTGGCATGCCAACTAGCCTGGCCTCCCATCATCTTTTCATGTTTTATTGATGCTAGATGAGGGTGGAAGCTCAACTCCATACTGTGCCCTACTGACACAAGAGTAGGGAAAGTGAAGTACTGACTAGCTTAGGCCAGCATTGCACCTCTTCAGTCAGTCTCATCGCTGCTGGATGGGTATAGGCACTAGCTCCACCAGTGGCGTTGGCTAGCCCTGCCTTTCATTACCTCTTCTAGTCTTGTTGATGCTGGGTGGTGGGGGAGGCTCAGCTCCCTGCTTGGAAATACTGACACTACTGAGTGAGAAAATAGAACACAATGCTTGAGTCCGCAGGGTGGAGGTGTAGGGTGGAAGAACATTTTGTTGCTTGGCCTAACTGAAACCATGGGGAGTGTGGGCTTTCCTCCTCCTCCTCCTCCTCCTCCTCCTCCTTCATATTTAGCTGTAGTAGGCAAAATGCTTTCTGTTGACAGGCTACCCTTCCTCCATCCTTTGGCTAGGGGAAATAGGATATTCTTGAAAGTGTTTGTTTGTTTGTTTGTCTTTTCCTGTGCTTGTTGGCAGTTGAAGGTTGAAGGCTCCTGAAGTGCTTTCTCTGGGATATATAGGAAGCAATCAGGGAAAGCCAGAGGATTCACTGCTGTGTTGTTCAAGTCCTGAGGTCCCAAGGCAGTCTGTCTTCCTTCCACTTTTTATAGTCTTCCTAGGCTTCTTTTTTCTGTTTGTTATGTCCAGTGTTTTCCATAATTTTTTAGAGAGAAACTGGGAGGAACAAGACTACTCCATCTTGGCTAGAATCAAAGTCCCACTGTAGATTGTTTTCTGTCTCTTATATGCATATGTACATATACTAAAAAAAGATCAATCATATCAGTTCAATATTAATGAAAAACTTCATATGTCTCCTACATTTTTTATATAGATCTTCTTGTATATGATTTGGGAACAAAAATGATTAAAAAAATGCACCACAAAAACCATTTCTTGTCCTACTTTGTAAATTTGTGGGCACACAAAGCACTGTTTCAACCTGAAAGTACTTTCCTTTCTCCAACCTTTACTGTGGGTATTTCAGAAATACTTTTGCTGTGAATAAAATGAGACCACACACAAAAAGGAATATTTTCTTTTCAATTCTTACTGTAATTTCCAAATAGTTTCATGATAAAAAATAGAGTCTTCAGAACCTCAAGAATCTGGGGCAAGGGCAGTGGGTCTAACATATCAGAAGGATACCCAATAAACTCTATGAAGTTGAATTGGAATTGGAGGTATTGATATGAACTCATAATTTTTAATATATGTAGAGAAATGGATTTAGAAATAGATACACATATAAGTGAAGTTGTGAGTGTGTGTATTTCCTAGTTCTAGTCTCTGAAAGGGCCTATAAAGCAATGACATCTCAGAAACAATGAGTAGCAAGATCTTGTTTACTAAATATCAGTTTCCACTAAAAAGAACTGGAGGTCTTTAGAGAAATGACTGATTTCAAGACTAGGGCAGGAAAAATATGGATGAGTCTTGAATATCTTTTTGCATGAGAAAATAGGAATCGCTCAAAGAATGATGGGGGAAATGTCAAGAGAATACAGAAGTCAGTTTTACGGTACTTCTAATACTGAAGTCTAGGGAAATTTGAGCATTGAAAAAAGGATGATAGTAATGTATGATGACCCACTGGATAGAATAGGGACTTATGAGTGCATGCCAATCTAAATGATGAACGAATAAATAAGAGAGAAACAAAGTCTCTATCTTAGAGCAACTTGTTAACTATGAAGAAATAATGGACTTTAAAAGTGAGCATTTGGCAACCTCATGGTACTAACTGATTCAGACAAAAATGATCAATAAATACTGAAACTAGAGTGCAAATGAGGAGCATGATAATTGAATTGTTACAAAATATTTTTCTATTAAATGACTTATTAAAAAATTTCAAATACAAAACCTTTATTAAGTATTCTTATAGTGGAGAAATCTGACAGACATTTGGTTAAACAAGTGGTAAGTCAACATTATATGCCTATTGATATGATACATTGAGCAGAATATAGCATCTCCTGTGGTACTCCTGCCAAAAAATGCATACTCTAAATCCAGGAAATATCAAGCAAACCCACAATGAGGACTGTTCTACAAAGTAACTGATCTGCATGCCTCAAAAAATGTCAGGATCATGAAATACAAGGGAAAAATAAAACTCCGAAGGAATACTCTAATTTAGGAGGCTCAAGAGACATTTTAACTAAATGAATGGATTCTGAACTACAAGGGAAAGAGTAAGGGCAAGAGTTCATAAATGATATCATTGGGGCAATTGACAACATCTGAATGGGGCATATGGATTGAATGATAGTATTATATCAATGTTAATTTCCTCATTTTTATGATTGTGCTATAATTATATAGGAGCATGCCTTTTGTTGTAAATGCATATTAAGATACTTAGAAGTAATAGAACATCATGTCTGTGGCTTTCTCTCAAATGGTTACACACACACACACACACACACGCACACACAGAGTGGGGAGATGGGGGGAGAGAGAGGGAAAGAGAGAGGGAAATTGAGAGAGAGATAGAATGAGAGAGGAAGGACAAAGAATGATAAAGTAAATGTAGAAAAATATAGTTATGATACTGGGTTATCTGTGTGAAAAATATGTAAGAGGAAAAGGTCTTCATTTAGTGAAGAGTCTCACTTGGTTCCCAAGTACCAATGTTCCTCAGTTCTAATCCCTCGGTTGTTAAATTTGGGAATGAATAAATTTGGGTAGGGAGGGGAATTTGTATTTGCTAATATAATAAAATTTCATTAGCAATGATTTGACTAACTTCTGTTTGATAAAGAGGATTTCAGCTTATATTCCTTTTTGTAAATGAATAGTAGAAGTTATTTTAAATAATTGTTGTGATTGGCTCTGGACACATAATAGGGTTCTACATCCCACCCTACCCCCAACCCTACCCCAACCCAGTGAATTTGGTTGGGTCATGAAACTCTGACTAATGAAATATAAGCAGAAGTGTCATGTTTCACTCACAGATGATAGCTCTTGAGGACCCGTGGCTCAAGTCACTATTGTCACTTCTCTTACTGAGTGACCAAGGAAGCATGTGCCACACTGAAATGAAACTCCCCTCATTCTGGGACCTCAAGTGAGCCTAATTTAGAGCTCAGCTGCCCCATGACTGACACTTAAGTGAATGACAAGTTAACTTTATCCTTTAAAACCACTGATATTTTGATGTAGTTTGTTAAACTGACATAATCTACCTGGTTACTGTCACTAGCCTTAAGAGATCATCACTCTACGGCAGACACTGTGCTAAGTGTTTACATGGATTATCTTATATAATATAATAACCCATGAAGGTGATTTTATTGTTCTGTTTCACATATGAAAAGAATGAGTCTCATGGAGTTTAAGTAACTTGCCTAAAGTCACACAGCCAAGCTGTGGCAGAACTGGGAGAGATGTCTTTATCCCAGAATGATATGGTGAATTGTGAAACACTTTTTTAAAGCATTTTAAACTCATTCACTTAAATAAAAACCACTGATACAAAAGAAATAAATTTTAGTTAGTGATTAAAGTAATTCTCAAGGAGCTTTCTTTATCAACTCTTGGTGTGCTCAGGATGCTCTGAGGAACACCAGGGGTACATCATTTATGCATCAGGTTTCCAGTGAAAAATCTGTCTTTTGAGTTTCTCCTATCTGTATGACCATGGAAAACTTACTTAACTTCTCTTAGTCTCTCTTTCAATTATAGAATGGGGTTCAAAATAACCACAGTGGGCTATTCTGAGAAGTAAATTAATTACTTGTGCAAAAGTCAGGTAAATTAGTTCTCTTTCCTTCCCTCAACTGAGGGATATTCTCTTGCTCGTGTTCTGTCTCTCTCTCCCCTCTCCTATTCGTCTCTTTCTCTCTTTTCTCTCTCCTCTTCATGTCTGATTCTCTCTACTCCCTCTTTCAATATAAAAACCACTTTAGAAACACTCTATGATTCAGACTATTCAATAATTACAATTTGCCCAGTTACTTCAAATTAATAAGAAAGGATTTCAAAGGTTGGAAAAGAACAATTTTCATTAAACTTTTCTCTGGTGGAATTTCAAGCCTAAAAGATTACAGGATAAGAAATATGGTGGTACTTTGTGATCTATGAAGTAGAAATGCAGGTTTTAAAATTCCAGTCGTATAATTTCCAAAATTGTCTGGCTTGAACGTGTGAACCATTCAGATGGCCAGTGTCATGCACACGTGAGCTGTTCCCCATTCTCTGGGAGGGTGGTCTTTTCCAGGAAATTTCAGTTGCAAACTGTTACAGGAAAATCTATTCAATGGCCAGTCCTTTGACTCCCTATTTCCATTTGAGCATGTTTGTCAGTCAATAAATTGCTGCTTCTTGCTTGTCTCTTAATGTATCTGGTGTTCTCCATTGCACAATGAAATACCCAGGCATTTTCCATTTTCCTGCCTTCAGCTAAAACTTATTTGGCAGGGCATGAACATAACTCAGCCTGCCCTTTATGGCTTAATGGGGAAAAGCCATTGCATGCCAATGTGGATTTCCTCACTGTTATGTTATGCTCCCTGACACCAAAGGGTGCTTTTTTCTTAAATAAGATGGAAATTTTCTGATATTGCCAGACAATTACTTGATAGTACTTGGCTTTTTGTTTATGCACTTACCAAGGGTCCCACCGGAGGGTCACCAATAAGAGTAGTGTTGGCCGAACTCAAAGAGCTCTTGGAATTCCAATAACATAGGCTGCTTACTTTTCCCCTACAGTGTTTATTTTCAGTCTATAGTTTGACTGGATTAAATTTCCTTTATTTAGACTTCAGCAAGAGCAACTGACATAAAGAAAGGTAGGGTAGTTGAAACTTAATTTGAGGAGACAGTCAAGTAAATCACTGACATAAAAATATCAGATCACATACACAGGCTTATTTACCCTGTGAGCCAAATGACCTTGGTGAGACTCCTCTTTAATTCCCAAACCAGGACAATATGCATCCGCAGGTCAGCTGGTACACCAAAAGTCAGGGGAACACAGTTCTCTGATTTTCTATTTGGCATACTGCAGCTTCATTGCAAAATTAAAGCTTGGCAGTGTGTTTGACATCAGATGGAAATACATGCTTTTAGTCAACTTGACACTTGCATGGTACTGTGAAAAGTACTCTGAGTACACGACTCTGAACCTTTTATGCAAGAACAAGGAGAAACTCAGACTGATGTGGTATGCTAACCATAGCTGTTTTCAAGATTCACCTGGTCCATTATTTGAAATTGTTCAGTGTTTGCTCAATAGTCTCCCAAAGCAAGGGTCATTTTTATATTTCAAGAGCAACTGAGTCTTTCACATCGTTTAATGTATGATTAATTCTGTCACGAGGTCATCTGCAGCCATCCCCTTCTTTCTGTTACAACTTTCATTCCCACACTCCCTCAGTCAGTCAGTATTTCATCATCAGTCTTCACCTGGACGGTTAGAGCAACATTTTAATAAGTCTCTTCACTCTAGTGCATTCACAACACTGCAGTTAGTTAGTTTTCTGAAAGAACAATTTGAATATCATGTGTTCATTCACTTCGATGTCTTCCCACTGTCATCCAGGAATAGCCATGTTATATAGCCCAGAATGCAATCCTTCTACATCGTGATCCCAACCTTCCTACTGAATCTATCAGAACTCCCCTCAGAGACCAGCAAGCCTACCCAGCATTCCCAGATACACCCACTCTTCCCCTCTCCATGTCTTTGGTCTCTATGCAGTCTCCTCCAGACTACCTGTTCTCTATCTTTTTATGATTAGAATCTACCTTTCCTACCACCTACTCATGTTATACCTCCTGAATGAGATCTTTCTTTATACTCAGAGTTTTGCAAAGAATCTTTCCCTCTTATAATACTTATTTATCAAAATTAGTAAGAATTTTTCTTACAGATATCTAAAAGATATCCTTTATTGGTACTCTTTTTTGTGGAGTTTTATTTATGAATTTTAGAATAATTTATGAAATAGAGATATGAGTTTAAAAAATTTTGGGTGGACACGTATATTATTGAGATTTTTAATGTGGACTAAAAAGTGTAGTCTTTCAAATTGCCTCCCTACAGAGTGATCACAATTAGTTCCCCTTTCCCAGTTATATAATTCTATGTTAAAGTAGCCTTTTTCCAACAACTCATATGTATAAATTAGCAAAAACCCCTACATAAATATAATAGTACATGTATCATTTTTCAGTACATGTAAACCATTTATTCCTTAAACCATAGTTATTTATACAAATGTCTTCTCCCTTACTAGTCACTTAGATTCTTGAAGTAAGGATGTGTACCTGATTTATCCATGATTTCCTAAAATTCTGGATACTTAATATTGCATAAACTATGAGTAAAGCAATTAAATCAATCAATTGTACAAGTCATTATTGTCACCTTCCATGTTATTAGATCTGCAATTTAAAGACTATGTAAAGATTAGATAGTTTTCCAAAGGAAGTAAAAAACTGTAAAACAGAAATATTTGGGAAGATAAAAAAAATATGTAACAGATTGTTAAATAACTTTATTTTACAATTTATTTAGTTTCCATAATTTTAAGGAATAATTAAGGAATAATTTTAAGGATAATTAGGCAACACACTTCAACTTTCCCTCTAAAGGCATATACTAGGAAAAAAATTAAACTAAATAAAAAAGTAAGTGATGTTCTATTTTTGTAAGTCTCATCTTCAGAAAATTCAGCCAAAAAATGATTTTTAAGTCATTGATCTCTGTCATTTGCTATAATGTCATTTCATGGATAAGATCCCCATATATACATGCTGAGTATTTGGAAAGGTATTAATCCGTTGGTATCTCTGAGAGTAGGATATCTGAATTAGCTAGTTTCTGTTCCATATAAGGAAAGGTTTTAAATCTGGTTTGAGTCATTCTACAGTTGCTGTTGGGATTTGTGAGAGATATTGTAGAACCAGATCTTGATTGTCAAATGGTGTGAGGAACAGAGAAGTGCATCAATAACTCTTAACATATTTCAGCTGTTACCTCCCATTCTCTTTCTCCACTCTCACTGCTCTGCCATTGCCACAAAACCACTGACCAAACAGGACTGCCTGCCACAGTAAAAAGAGGGAAGTTGGGTGATTTGTTGCATCTCTCTCCAAGATCTTGGATATCTCCTACTGGAGGTAACACAAGATTCCACGGAAGCCAGAAGAAATCACCAAACTGTAGGGAAAAACAGTTAAGTTTCTTTGCAATCCCCACAATCTGGCTACCTATGTTCCTAAGTCCTTGGAAAGATATGCTGCCAGCCTAAATTTAAGGCAATAGATTCTCTCACATTTCCCATAGAACAGATTGAAAACCAGGAAATAATTAGCAAAATTGTTCATAAAAAGCAGAGGCCAAAATCCTGCATCCTTCCCCAAAGCCGATAGTGTAGTCTTCGGGGGGTAGACTAAGATCCAGGCTTGCCACAGGCTTCATTTTATTCATTCTCACTCTACTGCCTGGTTTGAGAAAAATGAGTGGTAATGAAAGAAGAGTGGGTCAGGAAATTTTTATTCTCAATTTAAAAGCATGAAATGAGAAACATGACCCAGAAATCACGGAGCTCATATTTTACAGTTTAATCAAGGAACAAAGAAGAGCAGCAACAGGAAGCCTGCTTCAAGAGTCTCTTGTAAGGGCAATAGAGAAAAGCTGGTGGCGCCATTTTGAATACCCTGGGAGAGTACTTGCTTTTGATTTGTACTAAAAGCTATAGAGTCAGCCTAGTTTCAGTGAAAAGCAATTGTCCAAAAGTTCTATGGATTTCCCCAACAAAGTTTTGAAGCTTTTAGTATATTGTGCTCCTTTCCTTGGATATTATGTGGTCAAAACTCTTGAGTAGCCCAGAAAGGCTGATGTATCTCTGCTCGCCAGGAGTGTAGGAATGTGGCAGGGGCCACTTGGTCAATTCTCAGTGCATGTGATTGAGCTCTTTTGATCCATCTGGGTAGCCATACTATGGTTAGAGCAGATGCCAGGGCTAGGAAGGTGAGTTCTTGTGACTACTCCAACAGTTATCAGCACTGCCAGCCAAGCTTCTGATTAGGGGGTGTGGGGTGTGTCCAGGAAGAGAACTACTTCCTTCTGTTCCCCTGGTCACTGGCTGCTGGTTCACTCTCTGGTTCACTGATACACTTAATTTATTATATATTCTAGTTGCAAAACTTTGGTTTCTTTACTTTCTGATAATAGGCCAAGATCTGTACTTTGAAAGAAGTCTGAGGTGGAGAAAGAATTGGGGAGAACATGGTTAAGGATGTTTATGATAAAACACACTCCTTTTCTTCTTAAATGGTTTACCACAAAAGATCTAAAAAAAAAAAAAAAAAAACAGCTGTGGGGCCTTGTTAAGTACACAGCTGGGACAAACCCAACAGCCTTTTATTTTCCTGCCAATAAGATACTCTATGTTGCAATGCCGAACAAAGCACATTTTTGATAGTAAAAGATAATGTATCCTCCTAGTTGTGCTTTTTCATGTGGCTAATTTATAGTGAATTTCCCATTATATGGCTGTCATATCACATGCTTTGCTTTACTTTGTGGCTACAGATTTATCTCTCAAAGCTTTCATTTTTAGAAAATCTTTTAATAAGACCTCAAATTCTTAATATTGACTGACATTATTGCAAAGTGGGAAGCTCTAAGGGCCAATAAAGTGTTTTATAAAGAAGATTACCTATAGCCCATTTGCAGTCATTTATTTTCTTGTAACGTATGATTTGGAAAACATAGTGGTCTGAACATAGCCATAACCAAAATTACACAGTTCTCCAATCATCATCTTTCAGAT
Source organism: Callorhinus ursinus (assembly GCF_003265705.2). Taxonomy (NCBI): domain Eukaryota; kingdom Metazoa; phylum Chordata; class Mammalia; order Carnivora; family Otariidae; genus Callorhinus; species Callorhinus ursinus. Next base: position 20,274,258 of record NW_027397067.1, on the reverse strand, counting down.
AATGTGAGAGAATTTTAATTCTAAAACAAGAAGCAACACATTGAAAGCAAGATGAAAATAGAATGTGTTTATAGAATCTCCCACTATTGCTTTATTCTTCATAAGCATTTGAAGGAAGGTGTGCAGGTATAAGAAATCCAGGGTCCCACCTTTTCGGTTCCTTCTGCAATCACCACTCTTTGAGTACTTGCTTGCTGGAACTTGTAGCCTAACTCCCTCCCCCAATTTGGCCCCTCACACATACCATGGCATGTCACACATTCCATCTCAGTCACTTACCTTTAAAGCAGAAAACCTTATTGTACAGTAGGTAGGCAGAATTTAGAGGAACATACAAGAGTTTACTTGGTTCAGATTGCCAGCTTATTTTCCTAAATCTACTCTTTTCTTGCCCTTGGTCCTTCTCTCCAAAGATTTCCAGGAAGCTTCTAATCCCTAAAGCCACTCCAATTCTGCCTGAGATAAAATGGTGAATCTTGATTCATTTCTACTGGATCTCAAGAGAACAGTCACTAAGCCTGATTTCTCATTTCCCATCTCTGGCTCTTGTAGATGTCTGCACTGCCCTTAAATCCCCGAAATCTTACTAAGTTTTTTTTCAGTTTCTAAAGAAAAATGATTTCTCTCTCTCTCCTCTTACATTCATTCACTCTTCTTTGCTTTCAGCACCAAAGTTAGGGTTATTCATTTTTATGGTTTATCTGAGATCTTTTTCTTGTTTCCAGGCTCAAAAGCTGAAACTCTGGCATTAATTAATGCATACACACATTCACTCAAAATAGACATACTAAAAAATGATATCCTGTTTATAAAGACATGATAGATGGATTATAGTGGAAGTGATTTTTCACTCTTCTCCACGATACTCATATATTTTGGTTTTGCCTTTGAAAATATGGCTACCATTAAACATTTCCAACTTATCTACAGGTAATATATTTGTACTTTAAATTAAAAAAAAAGTCTAAATTGAGTCGATACTATTGTTTTCTCCTTTATTTGAAATTACTCATCCTTTACCATATTGCCATTTATTTGTTGACTTACAGAGAAAATAAACACTAGAAAAGATTTCCTGCATGGCCACACAAAAATGGAAGGAAGCTCAAACCAGTGATAAGACCATTACTTAATTCTTGTTAAAAATGTAGTTACCAAGTAGCCTTTTGTGTGTAGCACTCTACCAGGTATACTGAAAAAAAAATTGCAAAATTCTTGTTATAAAATAACCTTTACAATAAGAAGTTATATAAGAAGTTATTTTAAAGGTTATTTTATATATTATAAAGGTTGGGGCTGGATACCTCAACTCCCTCCTTGGGGTGTGGGCATTGTCCAGGAACAGTTCCCATTCTGGCTAAACTGGAGTATATACAATTTTTTTTTACCTATACCACTGATTACAACTCAACAGCCAAGGCAGAATACATAAAGCAACTATCTGAGGACCATGAAAATAAATAATAACAGATAGATTGGTGTCCAAAACAAAAACTAAAATAAATCATTATCTTGAAGAGATTATCTGTATTCCCATGTTTATTGCAGCATTATTCACAATAGTCAAGCTATGGAAGCAACCTAAGAGTCTTGTCAATGGATGAATGGATAAAGATAATGTGTTGATATGAATGTTCATGTGGAAGTTTTTGTGTAGACATATATTTTCATTTCTCTTAGGTATATACCTATGAGTGGAATTGCTAAGTCCTTTTGAGGATGTGTCTAACTATTTTACAAAGTGGCTGCACAATTTTATTTTATTATTTTAGGATTTATTTATTAACTTGAGAGAGAGAGGAGGGGAGGAAGAGGGAGAGAATCCCCCAAGCAGACTCCTCGCTAAGCATGGAACCTGATGCAGGGCTCAATCCCAGGACCCTGAGATCATGACCTGAGCCAAAATCAAGAGTCGGATGCTCAAGAGACTAAGCCACCCAGTTGCCCCAATGGCTTGCGCCATTTTAAATTCCTATCATCAGTGCATGAGGGTTCCAAATCCTCCATATCCCCATAAATATTTACTATCTGTGTCTTTGATTAAAGCCATCCTGGTTGATTTGCTTGCTTGCTTCCTTCCTTTCTTTCTTTCCTTTTTTTAAAAAAATATAGTTTTGGATAGATATAAAAATCAGCTTAGTGCAGTGGTTAAGAGTACAGTCTCTATGACAAAATCATCTTGGTTTAAAATGGGCTCCTACCACTTGCCAAGATGACCTATGTTATGTCTATATCTCAGCGTCTAAGACCACTCAGGCTGCTATAACAAAATACCACAGATTGGGTGGTTTAAACAACAGACATTTATTTCTCCCAGGCCTGGAGCCTGGGAAGTCCAAGATCAAGGTGCTGGCAGATTTGCTTCCTAGTTGAAGGCTCTCTTCCTGGCTTGCAGACAGCCACCATCTTATTTTTTGCTTGGAGGGAGAGAGAGAGAGAGAGAGAGAAAACTTAGTTTTCCTTCCAGTTCTTAAAAGGACACTAAATGCCATCATGGAGGTTCCACCCTCATTACATCATCTAAACCTAATTACCATAGGCCCCACTTTCTAATGTCACATTGAGAGTTATGGTTTCAACATATGAATTTTGGGGTGGGAGGACACAAACATTCAGTCTACAGCCCTCAGTTTACCCATCCTTATAAAAATCATAAAATTATTTTGAGGATTAAATGGATTAATATGCCAAGCACAAAAAATAAAGGCAAGACGAAGGTGAAGTCCAAGACCAGACAGATTCCCTGGTAAAGATATAGTGAGGCACCTTGAAATTTAGACCATTTATTACATACGTAAACAACAAAAGGAAGAATAGCCAAAGGTGCCAGTAACCCAGCCCTTGTCCCAGAAACCAAAATGGATGACACCAAAACAAAAAGGGCCAGGTGAGTGCCATACAAATTGTTAAGATAGTCTGCTGTTGAGGAGCCAATCCTAGACTGTAGCCAAGCAGTTTTATAGCCTGCAGCTATGCTCTGAGGGGGTGGGAGTGGACAAGAACAGCTCACACCTTCAAAACCTGGGAGGGGATGAGAAATTTCATAACAACCTCCTAGGGGAGAGAGGGGAAAGGGTGGGACACAGCCTCCTAGTAACTCCTCACAAGCCTCCTGTATTCTTGTGTTCCAGGAGAACCACAAGGCTTCCTGCCAAGACTGGCTCCTGCATGGCCTGTGTGGTTACCTACAAATACAGGTAAAGCAAGATGTTCTTTGATAAGCATTGCATTACTGAATTTTCCCTTCAGTGCAGTGGCTTCCTCTGGGGAATATATAATGGACAGAAAAATGAATGGGAGATTTTACTTTATACTTTATACAATTAAATACTGGTGTGTGTGTGTGTGATGGTTTTACAACATGCACAGATTGTACTATAATTTATAAAAGCCCTTTAAAAATTAGATTAGGCATTAAATTTATGTCTTCATAGCAACCACAGTATTATGAGGTAAGAAGGTCAAATAGATTGGGATGTTTCTCAAAATAAAGGAATGATTGCTGTTGACCTCATAATGGGGGAGACAAACTTAAATGCCATTTAGAAAAGCAAACTGAGTCCTTACCCTTTGAATTGGTATTTAAACTCTTATTTTTCCACTCTGTCAAGTAATACACAATTAAAATAAGGGTTTCTAAGCAGGGCCATTTCTAAATTGTGAAGCAGTATAAGCCAAATAGATTTACAACTATCAAGTTGTCACATGGCTAGCAAAATAGACATCTAATAAATTTAAGTAGCAATATTTCAGGATGAAAAAAATGTGTAACATTGCTTCAGAGAAATCCCATAAAGGACTTAGCTAAACCGTATCCTTAAATATGACCTGAATTTGGTTTATATGCAAAAGTGACATTTGAAACATTTCACAGTGACTCAAACACCAACCAATCAAAATAGATGCTGGCAATTTATGCCTGGTCCACCAGTACTGGTTCCTTGCAGAGCTCAGTGTCTTTGAGCAATCTTTAAATGACAAAAGTTCCTGCCTAAGTACAAAAACAAAAAATGCAGAATCCCTTCCTCCGATAATTTATTCAATAATTAATCTTTCAGCTGACTTTGCATCTCGAGTAAATCTTTTTTAGTTCCAGAAGGTAGAGTTGCTTCAAGTTGAGCTCAGAGTTGTTTTTCTTCTCTCCTTTCAAAACGCAAAGTCACTCTTCTCATCGGGCTAATAAGACTTTGACAGAGGAGGAAGAATGCAAGCAATTTAGGTAAAAATCACTTGTTTAGACAAGTAAAACTGCCCACATCAGAAATCCTTAAACTATGACTCTTTCAGAGTTTTGTGTTTGTGTCTCTGAAACCTTCATGAATGGCCTTTTGTGCAGCCATGTTGGCCCCACCAAGAGATTCATGATAGCAGAATGTTCCTGGGACAGAAAGTTGCAGCAAAAGAGAGTTCATGCCTGTATGCATTGTTTGATGACTTTTGGGTAAAACAACAAACAACACCAACAATTCCTTTGGTTGTTGAGTTATGCAGACTACAGAAAGCAAAATTTTCTTCCCTTTATCTTGATGTCGAAGATAGAGAAGAGTTGAGATTGATGTAAATAGATATCATGATTTGAAAAAGTAAAAATCCAGAGGAGGGAGAATAGATAAAATAAAAAAGAACGATGGTATAGTGGTTAATTTTATGTGCCAACTTGACTGAGCTAAATTTTCCTGTTTTTCCCTGATGGAATGCTAAGATGCTGGGAACTAATGGAGTTGCAGTAGCTTATGGGCCTCCTGATTTCCTAAGAATCCTGAGTCTATGCTCCCCAAACATTAGTACAGCTATGTGATCCATTGCTGGATATTTGGATTACTAAGAACTTTCTTTATAATTAATGATGTTATGATAAACGTAACTTGAAAAAATTCTTATTCATATTTTTGTCCTTAAGATAAATTATTAGAAGTGGAGTTAAGTATTCATGCTTTAAAGAACATTTTGTTACCTTTATCCATCTCCATATAGGTAAGCACAACTAAGAGGAGATTAGATTTATACCATATTATGATCCAATATAAAATCAAACTTCACCAAGTTCTCACTGTGATGATATTGTCCCAGAAAGTTTCCCAAAGGAAAGAAAATAAACTCCCCAAATGTTGTCTGGCAATGTACTAGGACCCAAACTTCCTTTGCACACAGTTGGCATGGTATGTCCTGCCAGGAGCAAAAGTTAAAATATCTAAAAAACAAGTCAGCACTCATAAAATAAATTATACATCCTTGAAAGCCCAGTTGGTGAGCCTACATCCACTAAATGGATTTAAAAGAGCAAGTTGAAATGGAAGCTGTTTATGGGGCTAAACCTTCCTTGTCTTTTATTTTTCCACTTGTACAGTTTGAAAAGCAGCTGAAGAAAAGCATCCAACGTTTTTGGCTCCAGCTGTCAAAAAATAGGAAGTAAAAAAAAAAAAAGGAAGTAAGTAAATTAAGCCTGTTATTTCAGATCTTCCTGAGAAACTGTCAGGCATACCTAAGATCCTGTTAATTATTGAGAATGAGAAGTAGTTGTGGCTAATTTTTTAAGGTTCTCACCATTCTAGAGTGTCTGCTGAAACTGATATCTGGCAGGAATATAAGAACTACACTTAGAAAAGTGAACTAAAAATGATGCAAATCCAAAAACAAAAATGAAATTAGTTCTCAAATTTTCTTTAATATGTGTGCTGTTAGCGGTTGACTTTGAGGTAGTACTGAGAAAAAGAGCTATTTTCATGCTACTTTTAAGTTTGACATAAATGATCACAGAAGAAGTGTATGGTTCTGAAATGCTTTGATGATGTTTCAAAGGCTTTCGACTCCATTTTAATCTAGAATATACAATACCTCCGGGATCTATGTCAAAATGGCTTGGAGTTCCTGACTGTACATTCCAGAAGAATCATATATTGAAAAGTTGAAAGGAAAATTGTGAAAATGGCTATGAATATATAAAAACTTATTTGTTTTATACATTGGACATCTTTTCTTTGTGGTAAAAACTTGGATTTGATCATAGTTGAAATGCTATGATTAAAGCAATTAAAAGGCTCTAGCTCTTTTTTAAAAATAGAAATCGTTTATTCCTATAATCTAAAATATTTTTACATTAGAGTTATGTTTGCTTTTATGAAAAATCAGTCTAGATTTTATTTAATTTTAGTCAGGGAGATTTAAGAATTTTATCTTTAAACAGATTACTTACTGGATAAAAAAGAGGCACATTTTCTCTATTACACGTAAATCTAGAAGTATATGCATACGTTTGTGCGTGTATTTGGCCATATTGAGTTATCTCATATAAGACTCAACAAAATTCTTTGGGGAATAAAATATAATAGAGTTTATGGGTATACATACCTGAGATTAATAAACATCAATCAATTAATTCAGGTCACCTTCAACATGGTCTTTTTAAAGATTTTATTATATTTAAATTCAGTTAATTAACATACAGTGTATCATTAGTTTTCAGAGGTAGAGTTCAGTTATTCATCCGTTTCAACACAGTCTTTTCATCCAAAACATTAATTGAGCATCTCCTATGCTGAAGAGGGAATTTTTCACATAGTAAATGGTTGAACTACATGGAAATTTCCTTCAATCCAAAATTCCATGACAATACTATCTTTTATAAAACTCTTTATTCTTGTTTTAATTAGTCCTCAAATTTTGACTCCACTCTTAAAATGCCACCATTTTTTATCTGATAGTAAGAAAATCTCAGTGTGTATTAACATTTTAAGAGTTTTTCAGGTGTTAGTTTATATAGTCTTCTAAAGACTGCAGAAAATAGTCACATTACAAAAAGATTGGAACAAAATTTGTTAGAGTTGTCTAGATATTGAAATATACGTCCCAGAGATTTCTCATACCAGATTATGTTTCCTGGCTAGATTATATTTGCCACAAAATACTGAAAAATGGTATTATTATAATGACACAATATAATAATATAATAAAAAAGAAAAAACACAGACCAACAGAGTAATAGTAGGACAATTAATTTGTTTTTTAAAATTAATCTTGAATAGTTGTCCTTTAAAGACAAACAAGCTATATGGCGGAAGGAGGTAAATCGAGTTATTTTATTGAAATTCGAAAAGGGACTTCTAAAAGTACAAAACAAAATTTCAAAATTTAGGGTTTTTATATATAAAAGAGTAATTTTTATTTTAATATTGTAGATCTGGTTTAAAGAATAAAGATTTAGGGGGCTAATGTAAATATCTGTGTTCAATGTCTGGTGGTAGTAGGTGGTGAGTGGTAAGACCTGGGTTAATCTGCACACCTACTTACCTCAGGAACAAACCATCCCCAGAAGGACTCACTGAAAAGGTGTTAAGGGATAGGGGGTATAAATCATAGACCTTTGGTATTGGGAGTAGCATCCTCAGCAAAGGGATATGTGGTTGCTACAATGCTAGGCGAGCTGGCAGGAGAGGGGTGGAGATTGGGTGTTAGGTGGGGAGACAAGTATCCTAACAAAAAAGGGTATTTCCTCTATTGTATGACAAACCAGAAACACATATGCCTGTATCAATCCACTAGTGATTATTGGCAAGAATAAATGCTTTTGAGGCACTCAGCTGTCTTCCTTCAAATTTCACTCCATGCAGAATATATTCCAAATTTCTTAGGAACCATTGTAGCTCTCTCTCTCTCTCTCTCTCTCTCTCTCTCTTTTTTAGCTCTTAATAAAGAGCTGGGAATGATGAGAATCCTCCCCAACAGCAGCAAACTCAAAGCAGTGACATCTTAGGCTGAAAATGTAGAACAGTAGGAGGAGGGGAAGGAAGGCATGGAGTTGGGATGAATGACATGAACAACAGAGAAAGGAATGAGTGGCTGTGGCTGAACGAGGCAAAACCAGCTGCAGACCAAAGTCAGCAGATATGATGGACTAGTACAGTGGGACACCAGTGGCAGAAGCAGTAGGAAACATTTGTCAGTAAAGACCTCAGCACTACAGAAACTGCTTAATCAGTTCCCACACTTGCATCAGGTCACGTAACTATTAAATTTTACATTTGTCTATCATCTATCTACCATCTATCATCTATCTATCTATCATCTATCCATCTATCTATCTATCTATCTATCTATCTATCTATCTATCTATCTATCTAT
>NW_027397067.1:20264155-20266130 GCF_003265705.2 Callorhinus ursinus | reverse complement strand
TATCTATCTATCTATCTATCTATCTATCTATCTATCTATCTATCTATATCATCTATTATCTATCTATCTATCTATATCATCTATCTATTATCTATCTATCTATCTATCTATCTATCTATCTATCTATCTATCTACCATCTATCCATTATCTCTATCATCTATCTATCATCAATCCATCTATCATCATCTATCTATCATCTGTCTACCTCCTAGTGGTTCTGCTTCTGAATGATACACCCTCATTTGCATACTTTTCTCATGCTATATCAAACTACCCTCAGCTCTCCTAAAACACTGGGTGCTCTGTCTATCCATGGTTTGAGCACATTTTGTACCTGGATCTTTTCCTGTTCTTTGCTGATTATTCTTTGTCCTATTGTCTAAAGGTTAGCTCAGTCACCACTTCCACAGAGCCTGTCATAGGCCCCCTCATTTCAGTTTGCTTTAGATCAATCCCTGTGGTCTTCCAGAATACTGTCCCTATACCACTCTTAAAGTGACTTGCAGTGTCTCTTTGTGTTGTACATCTCCTTCAGTAAATTGCTTAAAAACAGGAACTTGCTCTTTCCATTAAATTTTAGAACAGTATCTGGCATAATATAAATATCCAATAAATGTTTGTATATATTTAATTGAATTATGTTTTATTTTCTTAAGCCTAAATAAATTTAAAATATTTAATTATCTCTGATATGCAAAAAAATCAACAAATGTGTTTGTATTTTTTCTCTGTTCATTTTAGTGACCTATATATTTAATTAGTATTTATGAAGCTCAAAATATTATAATGAACAGACCTTTTATTCATTTATAAGATAAGTATTTATTGGCAGCTTACTATATTTCTAAGTTCTGAAAATATAGCACTGGATTCCTTATGTTCATGAAACTCATATTCCAGTGAAACACTAGGGAATCTAGTGATATCTTCAAAAGTGAGTCAATTAAAAATGTAGATTTCTCTAAAAATAAACAATTTGTACTTTTTGCAGACTGAATATATGCTCTACTACTTGGCATGAGAATATAGTCCTGTCTCTATTAATTTTCAATGTAATCAATGGATTCAATACCTACTTTGATAGCAAGAATTCTAGTTCCTTCTACTCTCCCTGGATTTTCCATGAACCAAAGGGTATTACACATTGCAAAATGGAAAATGGGGTAGTAATTGGCTTCTGTATCAAAATCAGGTTAGTGTTACAGTCTATCAGTCAGTCTATGCACATACCTCTTCTTGTCACATGGTGTCATTTTTAGAAACTGTCCCTGCATGATGCAACAATGGTGGCCTTCTGTGGTTTGATACTCTGAAGGCAAGATCTCATTTGTTCTCTCTTTCTTTCTGCAAAATCAAGTATAATCCCTTTCTCTCTAGACTAACTTCTAATGAAGGTGTCCTATGCTTGGATTCTTTAAATCTCAACTGTCGATGTCAAACTCCTTTAGATTACATACATACCTCTTTATATTCACCCTCTTCTATACCACTACCAACCAAATACCCAAGGAAGCAGCTGGCTCCAGAAGCAATAAGTCTGTAGTCTGTCATGGAATGGGATTCTCTATCTTATTTCCTACCCCCCAAAATTCAAATTTTAAGGCCTGGGAGTTTAAGTCCTCAAAAACATAGAACCTAATATATATTCATTCTTTGGTCAATGAGACTTAACCACTGCCCCCTGCCACCATCCCTAGAAGAGGGTACTCCCCATGACCCCATAAGTTCTTAAGCCAACAACACCTCTGGAAGAGGTGCTCTTCCTTCTCTTAATGAAGTGACTTAACATTCTAAAGGTTTTCCCTGTGTAATGGGATTTTTCCATTGACTTGTACATACTTAAATTTGGAAGAGGACATGGGTTAGTAATTCATATGATACTTTTTTATTACTAGCTAATTTTTGCATTATATTTATTTGTTTCAGGTTTCTTTCTTTCTTTCTTTCTTTCTTTCTTTCTTTCTTTCTTTCTTT
>NW_027397067.1:20171546-20264145 GCF_003265705.2 Callorhinus ursinus | reverse complement strand
TTTCTTTCTTTCTTTCTTTCTTTCTTTCTTTCTTTCTTTCTTTCTTTCTTTCTTTCTTTCTTTCTCTTTCTTTCATTCTTTCTTTCTTTCTTTCTTTTTTTTATGAGATTCTGTTATTGTGCAGTGTACTCTACTTGATCTCTCCAAAGTTTACTTTTTAAAAAATGTTATCCACATCCTCCCTTAAGAGAGGTTTCAGGCTGTCTCATTTTCTAAAGACCCCGTGTTGGCCTGAGAGTCATAAAGCAAATGATTGCATTGGTCACATCCTTGTCTTCCTCTGATTACACCACATGGAAACTCCTGGCTCCTCCAATCAGTCTGGCCTCATGGTCACACTAACCACAAACTGAACCTCACATTTCTCTCCAGTTTGGCTTCTCTGACTGATGACACAGTCTGCACTGACCCTACACACAAGTCTGCAACTGTGTTTAAGGGGTGGGAAAGGACTATGGGAAAAACCAGTTCCTGGCACAATGCCACTAGAAAATTATCCCTTTGGGAAACAAACTGACAATCTCTCTCTGGTGTTTTCCTGTTTCTCCACATAGAAATGTTTCTTGCTCGCACACTTAAGAAACAAAAGGCATGCTTCAAAAAAAAAAAAAAAATCTTCCTCCAAATCACTACTTTTCCTGAAGAGGAAACCATTTGGTAATTCCCAGCCTTCAGTACTTTTCTGCCCATGATGTACAGATATCCTTTGTATCCAACTTTGGTTGACAATATAGAGCAAACTGAGTAGCCAAAGTCATAGAATTAGAAGTAGATGATAGTTTTTTCCCCCCTGAAAGGAACTGATGTGAATGGAAGGTACTCAGAAATATAAAAAAAGAAGTACATCAATTTGGACAATTAAATTGTGCAAATGGACTAAAAAATGGATCAGAGAAAAAGTCAGAAATGACTTAGTCCAAATTTAGATCTGCACACAGAACACTATAAGACCTCAGAGGAGAAGGACTTGAACAACAAGCCATCTGAGGTCCATGAGGCCACAGAGCCAAGAGAGATGAACTTTATAATGGAAAACAAAACCCCCATTGCAGATCTCCCCATGGATTTGTAGTTTCAGATGGGACAATTATACTGAAAAAAGAGCTAATATTTATTGATCACTTTACTATAGGACAGTCTACCATCTCTAACCACCTTGACAACCTCTAAAGGGCTATTACTGTTTATAATTATTTTGTAAGATGAGGAGTATTTGGCTGAGGAAAGTTACGTGGTTTGCCCATGGCTACATTGCTAGTAAACGGCTGAAACAGAATTCAGATTTGCATTAGGGAAACCAACTTGTTAGCCTATCTGGGACACAGTCATATCAAACAAAAAAGAACATAACAATATAATATGTAATAAATAATCAAGCACATATGTGTGATTAAAATTGGCATTTATTTGAAATTAAGTATTATTTCCCATTTATTCTTCTATTATGTAAGTGCTATTATTTAAACAAAGCTATAGTAAGAACTAGTAAATAGTGGCACTTAGGAGTAATTAGTATTAAGACTTTTCTTTTTTTTATGTTATGTTAATCACCATACATTATATCATTAGGTTTTTTTTCGATTCTCTCTTAATAATTTTTTTTATTTTTTATTTTTTTAACATATATTGTATTATTTGTTTAAGAGGTACAGATCTGTTATTCAATAGTCTTGCACAATTCACAGTGCTCACCATATCATTAGTTTTTGATGTAGTGTTCCATGATTCATTGTTTGCGTATAACACCCAATACTCCATTCAGTACATGCCCTCTTTAATACCCATCACCAGGCTAACCCCTCCCCCCACCCCCCTCCCCTCTAGAACCCTTAGTTTGTTTCTCAGAGTCCATAGTCTCTCATGGTTCGTCTCCCCCATCGACTTCCCTCCCTTCATTTCTCCCTTCCTATCTTTTTTTTTTAAACATATAATGTACTATTTGTTTCAGAGGTACAGGTCTGTGATTCATCGGTCTTACACAATTCACAGTGCTCACTATAGCACATATCTTCCCCAATGTCTATCACCCAGCCACCCCATCCCTCCCAACCCCTACCATTCCAGCAACACTCAGTTTGTTTCCTGAGATTAAGAATTCCTCAAATCAGTGAGATCACATGATACATGTCTTTCTCTGATTGACTTATTTTGCTAGACTCAAAATGGTTGAAAGACCGAAATGTGAGACAGGAGTCCATCAAAATCCTAAAGGAGAACATAGGCAGCAACCTCTTCGACCTCAGCCGCAACAACTTCTTCCTAGAAACATCACCAAAGGCAAGGGAAGCCAGGGCAAAAATGAACTATTGGGATTTCATCAAGATAAAAAGCTTTTGCACAGCAAAAGAAACAGTCAAAAAACCAAAAGACAACCAACAGAATGGGAGAAGATATTTGCAAATGACATACCAGATAAAGGGCTAGTATCCAAAATCTATAAAGAACTTCTTAAACTCAACACCCAAAGAACAAATGATCCAATCAAGAAATGGGCAGAAAACATGAACAGACATTTTCCCAAAGAAGACATCCAAATGGCCAAAAGACACATGAAAAAGTGCTCAACATCGCTCGGCATCAGGGAAATCCAAATCAAAACCTCAATGAGATACCACCTCACACCAGTCAGAATGGCTAAAATCAACAAGTATTGGACTTATTAAAAGTGATATGTGTGTGAAAAATATAACAATATTTTTAATAATTTTTTTCATACCTATGGTACGTTAGGATATTTCTATTATTTCTATTTCTTCTGCCAAAAATACTCTCTGAATTGCCTGAAACCTTTAGGACATTCTTCTTCTCTTCTTCTCTTTTATGTAGTGGTAAATTGAACACAGTAAAAAAAAATGCATGTTGTCTTGCACTTCTATTTTAATCAAGCCCAGATTACACTGATTCCTGGTGTCCTTGCAATGTGATAATGTCAAGCTAAATCACCTCTCAACAAAGAGCATTTGAGCATGGAATACTAGCATTTGACTTCATAGCAACAACAGGTAAGTTGAGACTTGTATAAAATTAGTTTTCAGATCTCAAAAAATGTCTATCCACTTTGTATCTATATCCCGTTTTGGTAGACCAGTCATTTGTCAATTGGGGCCTTTGGGTCTGCAAATACATCATGTAGGCCCCCCAGTCTAAAATGTCCATCATTTTTAAATCCTGGGAGGCACAACGAATATCATCCTAAGTTATAACTTTCTCAGGGCAAATTATTATTTTTATTACATTCATAATTTAAACTTGTGAAATGAAGTTAGAGTTTTAACGAAGAAGTTGTAAAACTCCTGCTTATTTTGACTGCCCTTCACCGCTTACATTTTTTTTGAATTGTGAAGCAGTCTTTTTTCCTCAAAACAAGTAACTTTTTTCTGTGTGAATTTAACAACCCACAGATAATATTGAACAACTCAAGCGCAATCAGTTCATACTTTTCTAGGTTCCTTATGCCCTCTTCAAAGATCAACAAACAATTTTTGGAGATTCAGCATATAAATTTTTTACTATTATCTTTTTCCATATTCTCATTCTCAATGTTTCCAAATTGGAGGACATCTTTTTGTCCCATATTTTGAAAATATATTACAGCAGGCACACATTGAAACATCTTTTTTATGTCTAGCATTGAGAGCTATCTTGTAGGCATATGTCTAAGGAAGGTATCTTCTTTCACTTCTGTAAAGTCAAAATTTTATTAATTGCTTTTGCAAAGGGGCGCCTGGGTGGCTTGGTCAGTTAAGCATCTGCCTTTGGCTCAGGTCATGATCTCAGGGTCCTGGGATCAAGCCCTGCATTGGGATCTGAGCTCTGTGGGAAGTCTGTTTGTCTCCCTGCCCCTCCCCCTCTCATGCTCTCTCTCTCTCTCTCTCTCTCTATGAAATAAATAAATAAAATCTTTAAAAAGATTTCTTCTGCACATTTTGAAGAAATTGAAAAGTGACCCAAAACTTTCATTCTGTAAACCTAAATATGACCAGTAAGCAAATCACATCTCTTTCTAGCAATGTTGTGTGCTAGGTATGCAGGAATTTGCAAGTAAGATCTTTTTCTTCTCTTTTGTAAGAAGTTTATAGACTAAATGGAAACGGCCAAAATTTACATTTACACCGTCCATCAAATATGCAGATAAATTAGCAAAGTTTAGTTTGTATTTGGACAAGAAAAATTTTTTTGTTTTATGTTTTCTGTAATTTCACTAAAATCTTCTCAGAAGTCCAGAAGATAATTTGTTTTTTAAAAGTTTTATTGAAATATAACTGATATACAAAAATTGCACATATTTAATATTTCGATGAGTTTGGACATTGCAAACACCCATGATGTCATCACTATAATCCAGGTACTAAGCATATCAATCACCTTCCAAAATTTTCTTGGGTCCTTTTATTTGTGTGTGGTAAGAACACTTAACATGAAATCAATCCTCTTAACATGTTTTAAAGTACACAATACCATATTATTAACTATAACTACTCTGTTGTACAGCAGATCTTTAGAATGTATTCATCTTGTGCAACTGAAACTTTATACCCATTGAAACTTAATTCCCTATATTTCTCTCCCTGCCAGATCCTGGCAACCACCATTCTATTCTCTTCTCTTCTAAGTTTGACTATGTTAGATACTTTGTATAAGTAGAATCATTCAGTGTTTGACTCCGTGAATGTCTTATTTCACTTAGTACAATGTCCTCCATTTTCACCCATATTGTTAAGTTCATTGTTCAGAGTACCAAAGAACTAAAAAAATTTTGTTGTTGCTGTTGTTGTGATCTAACACATCACTTGGTATACTGTACAAAGCACGATTTTTAAAAATAAGATCTGACAGGGTACATGCAATACTAAGGGGCCACCACATTGTTATCAAAATATTCCCTTTTTTTGCCCATAAGATATTTTAATTGCAATTTCTGAATCAGCAAATGTTACTCAGCATCATAGAGCAATGAAAGCAACGATACAATAACCTGTGTTTGTTGCTGTGGTGTGCCCACACTAATGCAATGGTTATTCTCTTTGGCTGAATATGACATCTTTTAAGGAGACAGAAAAATGGTGAAGATAATATATACATCTCTACAGAGAAAAAGTATTACTGATGCCAATTTACCCACACTGTCATCTTTTGCTTTCCAAAATAAACCTGAAAAATAAAATTGAGCTAATTTTCAATTAACCGTTTGTAAGATTTAGACTTTAATTTGAAGTTTGGTAAATTCAGGTTTAATTTCAATTATAGGACCACCAGGCTTAAGTTACAGAATGGTTACCGAAAGACCATATTCCAACTAGAATATAAATTTAAAATGTTTAGTAACAATTGCTTTTGCATAAAATTTAAAATTATAATATTGATGATTTAATTAAGACAATTACAAAGGGAACTGTCAGTTTAGTTTTTTGGATTATATGGTGATATAATTTTTTTAATTTAATTTATTTTATTATGTTATGTTAATCACTATACATTCCATCATTAGTTTTTGATGTAGTGTTCCATGATTTATTGTTTGCGTATAACACCCAGTGCTCCATGCAATACGTGCCCTCGTTAATACCCATCACCAGGCTAACCCATCCCCCGACCCCCCTTCCCTCTAGAGAACCCTCAGTTTGTTTCTCAGAGTCAATAGTCTCTCATGGTTCAACTTCCCCTCCGATTTTCCCCCTTCATTTTTCCCTTCCTTCTATCTTCTTTGTTTTTTTTTCTTTTTAACATATAATATATTATTTGTTTCAGAGGTACAGGTCTGTGATTCAACAGTCTTACACAATTCACAGCTCTCACCATAGCACATACCCTCCCCAATGTCTATCACCCAGCCACCCCATCCCTCCTACCCCCCACCACTCCAGCAACCCTCAGTTTGTTTCCTGAGATTACGAATTCCTCATATCAGTGAGATCATATGATACATGTCTTTCTCTGATTGACTTATTTCACTCAGCATAATACCCTCCAGTTCTATCTATGTTGTTGTAAATGGCAAGATTTCATTCCTTTTGATGGCTGCATAATATTCCATTGTGTATATATACCACATCTTCTTTATCCATTCATCTGTCAATGGACATCGTGGCTCTTTCCACAGTTTGGCTATTGTGGACATGGCTGCTATAAACATCGGGGTGCACATACCCCTTCGGATCCCTACATTTGTATCTTTGGGGTAAATACCCAGTAGTGCAATTGCTGGGTCGTATGGTATATCTATTTTCAACTTTTTGAGGAATGTCCATATGTTTTCCAGAGTGGTTGCACCAGCTTGCATTCCCACTGACAGTGTAGGAGGGTTCCCCTTTCTCAGCATCCCCACCAACATCTGTCGTTACCTGACTTGTTAATTTTAGCCATTCTGACTGGTGTGAGTGGTATCTCATTGAGGTTTTGATTTGGATTTCCCTGATGCCGAGCGATGTTGAGCACTTTTTCATGTGTCTTTTGGCCATTTGGATGTCTTCTTTGGAAAAATGTCTGTTCGTGTTTTCTGCCCATTTCTTAATTAGATCATTTGTTCTTTGGGTGTTGAGTTTAAGAAGTTCTTTATAGATTTTGGATACTAGCCCTTTATCTGGTATGTCATTTGCAAATATCTTCTCCCATTCTGTCGGTTGTCTTTTGCTTTTGTCGACTGTTTCCTTTGCTGTGCAAAAGCTTTTTATCTTGATGAAGTCCCAATAGTTCATTTTTGCCCTTGCTTCCCTTGCCTTTGGCGATGTTTCTAGGAAGAAGCTGCTGCGGTTGAGGTCGAAGAGGTTGCTGCCTGTGTTCTCCTTTAGGATTTTGATGGACTCCTGTCTCACATTTCGGTCTTTCAACCATTTGGAGTCTATTTTTGTGTGTGGTGTAAGGAAACGGTCCAGTTTCATTCTTCTGCATGTGGCTGTCCAATTTTCCCAACACCATTTGTTGAAGAGACTGTCTTTTTTCCATTGGACATTCTTTCCTGCTTTGTCAAAGATTAGTTGACCATAGAGTTGAGGGTCCATTTCTGGGCTCTCTATTCTGTTCCATTGATCTATGTGTCTGTTTTTGTGCCAGTACCATACTGTCTTGATGATGACAGCTTTGTAATATAGCTTGAAATCCGGAATTGTGATGTCACCAGCTTTGCTTTTCTTTTTCAACATTCCTCGGCCTATTCGGGGTCTTTTCTGGTTCCATACAAATTTTAGGATTATTTGTTCCATTTCTGTGAAAAAAGTTGATCGTATTTTGATAGGGATTGCACTGAATGTATACATTGCTCTAGGTAGCATTGACATCTTCACAATATTTGCTCTTTCAATCCATGAGCATGGAACGTTTTTCCATTTCTTTGTGTCTTCCTCAATTTCTTTCATGAGTATTTTATAGTTTTCTGAGTACAGATTCTTTGCCTCTTTGGTTAGATTTATTCCTAGGTATCTTATGGTTTTGGGTGCAGTTGTCAATGGGATCAACTCCTAAATTCTCTTTCTTTGTCTTGTTGGTGGTGTATAGAAAATGCCACTGATTTCTGTGCAATGATTTTATATCCTGCCACTTTACTGAATTCCTGTATGAGTTCTAGCAGTTTTGGGGTGCAGTCTTTGGGGTTTTCCATATAAAGTATCATATCATCTGCAAAGACTGAGAGTTTGACTTCTTTGCTGATTCGGATGCCTTTGGTTTCTTTTTGTTGTCTGATTGCTGTGGCTAGGACTTCTAATACTATGTTGAATAGCAGTGGTGATAGTGGACATCCCTGCCGCGTTCCTGACCTTAGGGGAAATGTTCTCAGTTTTTCCCCATTGAGAATGATATTTGCCGTGGGTTTTTCATAGATGGCTTTTATGATATTGACCTATGTACCCTCTATCCCTATACTCTGAAGAGTTTTGATCAAGAAAGGATGCTGGACTTTGTCAAATGCTTTTTCTGCATCTATTGAGAGGATCATATGGTTCTTGTTCTTTCTTTTATTAATGTATTGTATCACATTGATTGATTTGCGGATGTTGAACCAACCTTGCAGCCCAGGGATAAATCCCACTTGGTCGTGGTGAAGAATCCTTTTAATGTACTGTTGGATCCTATTGGCTAGTATTTTGGTGAGAATTTTTGCATCCGTGTTCATCAAGGATATTGGTCTGTAGGTCTCCTTTTTGATGGGGTCCTTGTATGGTTTTGGGATCAAGGTAATGGTGGCCTCATAAAACGAGTTTGGAAGTTTTCCTTCCATTTCTATTTTTTGAAACCGTTTCAGGAGAATAGGTATTAATTCTTCTGTAAATGTTTGGTAGAATTCCCCTGGGAAGCCATCTGGCCCTGGGCTTTTGTTTGTTGGGAGATTTTTGATTACTCCTCAATTTTCTTAGTGGTTATAGTCTGTTCAGGTTTTCTATTTCTTCCTGGTTCAGTTTTTGTAGTTGATACATCTCTAGAAATGCATCCATTTGTTCCCAGTTATCTAATTTACTGGCATAGAGTTGCTCACAATATGTTCTTATAATTGTTTGTATTTCTTTGGTGTTGGTTGTGATCTCCCCTCTTTCACTCATGATTTTATTTATTTGAGTCATTTCTCTTTTCTTTTTGATAAGTCTGGCCAGGGGTTTATCAATCTTGTTAATTCTTTCAAAGAACCACCTCCTAGTTTCGTTGATCTGTTCTACTGTTCTTTTGGTTTCTATTTCATTGATTTCTGCTCTCATCTTTATTAGTTCTCTTCTCCTGCTGGGTTTAGGCTTTATTTGCTGTTCTTTCTCCAGCTTCTTTAGGTGTACGGTTAGGTTGTGTATTTGAGACCTTTCTTATTTCTTGAGAAAGGCTTGTATTGCTATATACTTTCCTCTTAGGACTGCCTTTGCTGCATCCCAAAGATTTTGAATGGCTGTCTTTTCATTTTCATTTGTTTCCATGAATTTTTTTAATTCTTCTTTAATTTCCTGGTTGACCCATTCATTCTTTAGTAGGATGCTCTTTAGCCTCCATGTATTTGAGTTCTTTCCGACTTTCCTCTTGTGATTGAGTTCTAGTTTCAAAGCATTGTGGTCCGAAAATATGCAGGGAATGATCCCAATCTTTTGGTACCAGTTGGGACCTGATTTGTGACCTAGGATGTGGTCTACTCTGGAGAATGTTCCATGGGCACTAGAGAAGAATGTGTATTCTGTTGCTTTGGGATGGAATGTTCTGAATATATCTGTGAAGTCCATTTGGTCCAGTGTGTCATTTAAAGTCTTTATTTCCTTGTTGATCTTTTGCTTAGATGATCTGTCCATTTCAGTGAGGGGGATGTTAAAGTCCCCCACTATTATTGTATTGTTGTTGATTTTTTTTTTGCTTTTGCTATTAATTGGCTTATATAATTGGCTGCTCCCATGTTAAAGGCATAGATATTTACAATTGTTAGCTCTTCTTATTGGATAGACCCTTTAAGTATGATAGAGTGTCCTTCCTCATCTCTTATTATAATCTTTGATTTAAAATCTAATTTATCTGATATAAGGATTGCCACCCCAGCTTTTTTTGGTGTCCATTAGCATGGTAAATGGTTTTCCACCCCCTCACTTTCAATCTGATGGTGTCTTTGGGTCTAAAATGAGTCTCTTGCAGACAGCATATCGGTGGGTCTTGTTTTTTTATCCAATCTGATACCCTGTGTCTTTTGATTGGGGCATTTAGCCCATTTATATTCAGGGTAACTACTGAAAGATATGAATTTAGTGCCATTGTATTGCCTGTAAGGTGACTGTTACTGTATATTGTCTGTATTCCTTTCTGGTCTATGTTACTTTTAGGCTCTCTCTTTGCTTAGAGGACCCCTTTCAATATTTCTTGTAGGGCTGGTTTCGTCTTTGCAAATTCCTTTAGTTTTTGTTTGTCTTGGAAGCTTTTTATCTCTCCTTCAATTTTCAATGAGAGCCTAGCCGGATATAGTATTCTTGGCTGCATATTTTTCTCATTTAGTGCTCTGAAGATATCATGCCAGTCCTTTCTGGCCTGCTAGGTCTCTGTGGATAGGTCTGTTGCCAATCTAATGTTTCTACCATTATACAGAACTCTTCTCCCGAGCTGCTTTCAGGATTTTCTATTCATTTCTGAGACTCATAAGTTTTACTATTAGATGTCAGGGTGTTGACCTATTTTTATTGATTTTGAGGGGGGTTCTCTGTGCCTCCTGGATTTTGATGCCTGTTTTCTTCCTCAAATTAGGGAAGTTCTCTGCTATAACTTGCTCTGATATACCTTCTGTTATTCTCTCTCTCTTTCTTCTTCTTCTGGGATCCAATTATTCTAATATTGTTTTGTCTTATGGTATCACTTATCTCTCAAATTCTGCCCTCGTGATCCAGTAGTTGTTTATCTCTCTTTTTTCCAGCTTCTTTATTTTCCATCATTTGGTCTTCTATATCACTAATTCCCTCTTCTGCCTCATTTATCCTAACAGTTAGAGCCTCCATTTTTTATTGTGCCTCATAATAGCCTTTTTGATTTCAACTTGATTAGATTTTAGTTCTTTAATTCTCCAGAAAGTGTTTCTCTAATATCTTCCATGCTTTTTCAAGCCCAGCTAGTATCTTTAAAATCATCATTCTGAACTCTAGTTCTGATATCTTACTAATGTCCGTATTGATTAGGTCCTTGGCAGTTGGTCCTGCCTCTTGTTCTTTTTTTTTCAGGTGATTTTTTTCATCTTGTCATTTTGTCCAGAGGAGAATAGATGAATGAGAGAACAAAATGCTAACAGGATAACAGCGACCCCAGAAAAATATACACTAAACAAATCAGAAGAGACCTGAAACCAGGGGAAAAGAAAGGGAAAGAAAGAAAAAAGAAAAAAAAGAAAAAGAAAAAAATAAAACCAAATGAACAAACAAAAAGAAACAGAATATGATCAGGCTGGTGCATAGATCAGTGCCACACACTAGATTTTGGGTGTATTTTGGTTTGTTAGAAGAATGTGACTCCCAATATTTTTAAAGAAAGAAAAACATATATATACAAAAGTAAGGGTAAATATGATGAAGGGATGGAATATGACTGTAAAGGTGAAAATTATAAAAGATTTTATTAAAGGAATTGACAATTAAGAAGTTGGTTGAAAAAAGAAAGAAGAAGATTTAAAAAAAAAAGGTGGGGGAGAGAATGTGATCAGGCAGGAGACTAGAACAAAACCATACACTAGAGATTTTCCATATATTTTGGTCTGTTAGAAGAAACTGTATCCCAAAATTTTAAAGAGAGAACAATTTATATATGTATATACCAAAAATAAGGTTAACTACTATGAAGGGATAGAATATGACTCTAAAAATGAAAAATTAAAAAAGAGATTGATAAGATGTTGGTTGAAAAAGGGAAAAAGAAAAATTCAAAAAAAAAAAGAAAAAGAAAGTTAAAAAAATTAACTTTGAAAGACTAAAGAATCATGGGGAAAAAACCCATGAATTCTGTGTGCAGTATTCCCCTTGTGCTAGAGTTCTGCTGTTCTCATTGATGGGTAAACTTGGTCTTGGCTGGCTGTTCTTGCTGATCTGGGGGAGGGGCCTGTTGCCATGGTTCCCAAACGTCTTTGCCTGAGGCGGAATTGCCCCACCCTTGCCGGGGCAGGGCTAAGTAATCTGCTTGGGTTTGCTCGCGGGAGCTTTTGTTCCCTGCAAGCTTTCCATACAGCTTTGGAGGTCGAGAGTGAAAATGGCAGCCTCCCAATCTCTGCCCTGGAGGAGCCGAAAACTCAGGTCCCTGCTCTTCAGTGAGCCACCAGAGGAAAGCAGTCAGTCACCCCCGTCTCCCTGGTCTTCGGCCGCACTCCCTGTTCACCCAGCCTGTGACTGAGCATTTCTATCTCTGGCACATGACCCCGTTTGTAGTCTCCAAACCCAGTGGTCCCTGTGGTGAGCTCCCATGCCACTCCTCCCGGGGGAGGAAGGGGAGTCTCCCCAGATCTGCCACTTGTTGGGTCCCTGCTGGAGGAACACTGGCCCGATTATGCTGCGGTTCACAGTTTATGGCAACCCTGAGCTGAGAGCCCACACCTTGGCTCCGTCTCTGCAGCCGGTTTCCCTGCTCTGATACCTGGGAGCTCTGTTGCACTCAGGCACCCCCGGTCTCTCTGTGACCCCGAGGGTCCTGAGACCACACTGTCCCAGCGAGGTTTCCACCACCCGCCTAGCCACTGGAGCGACGTCCCTCAGTGGAGCAGACTTCTAAAAGTTCCGATTTTGTTCTCCGCTGCTCTATCATTTTCCAGAAGCGGCTGACGGAGGCCCCCTCCCCCACATCTATCCTCCCGAATATTGCCTTGGATTCACTTCTCAGCACGTCCTATCTTCCAGAAAGTGGTCGCTTTTCTGTTCAGAGTTGCTATTCTTTTCTTCGATCTCCTGTTGAGTTTGTAGGTGTTCAGAATGGTTTGATCCCTATCCAGCTGAATTTCTGGGACCAAACGAAATTTAGGTCTCCTGCTTCTCCGCCATCTTGCTCCCATCCCCTCTATGGCTATATAATTTTTGAAAATCAATTAACTTCAAGTCTTATCTACAGAAGACAATTCATATTTTCTTGTATATAAGCGGTCAAAAGAATTGGTTATGGACATCTTTCCTTGGCTGGACTTTGTGTAAACATCTGGCTTCCATTCTCCACTTGCTATTTATCCACAGTCAAATGGTTATTACAAAATAAAACAATATCAGCATATGGAGAAATACTGCTCTGTGAGGGTATATTCACATACATTTAGAAACACCTCTATAGACTCACATATACTTCTAAAACAGAGCTGCCTGCTTTTTCTTCACTATATAATGAAAATCCTATTTGGACTACAATTTTACTTATGTTTACTTTGAGATTCCTGCTTTTCTAGTTTCCTGGAACTGGACTGAAAATGAATTTCTTCACCTTTTTTGGGGAGTGGGGGGCTCCATCTATTACTAAATATTTTTTCATCATTCTCTGAATCTACACATGACACTACATTGTATGTATTAATTAACACACTTCAGGTTTCAGAACTGCATTTTTCACACTTAAATTTCTTAAAAGCCTAATCTAGTTGTTGCCTAGCACTACCTATTTGTCACAAACTGGGATCCACATAAAATTCCTATATTTACACAGATCAAAATACTCAAAACTGCACCTTTAGTTGAAAGGCATGTCTCCGTTCATTATTTGCAAGCATAAATTGCATTTTGCTACTCTCTGCTAAACTTGCCTCTTCTACATCAGGTTAAGGAAGGACTTTAGGCAATTATTTGCCAAAGGAAATCCAGCAGCATTTAGGGCACTTCCAGATCAATTTCTACCATACTCTTCCAACTTGGACTGCTTTTTCCCAACATGTATTTTATGTTCTCAGAGTTGTGTTTCCCTCAAAATATCTGTTCTTCTTGGTGTTCCTGACTTTACTGATTTCTTCTACCTGGAAACTCTCCTATCATCTACATCTCTTTAATCTTGCCCTTTCTTTCAAGCACAGCTCAAATATCAGCCCTTTTATGTTATCTTCTGGTTGTCTTGGCAAATAATTCTGAGCATCCATTACACTTCCTACCTGCCTGTGGCACTTTCTCCATCATGCCCTGAAGAAGGATTTGTGTATTTGGTCATATCTTTCTTATAGGAATGGGAACTTCCTGAAGATATAGACTGGATCTATTCAAGTCCTCTGCTCATTTTTTAATCAGGTTGTTTTTTTGATTTTATGTCGTGTGATGCATTCATTTTAGTGTGGCCCACAGTGCCTTGAAATGTGCTCAGTCAAGAAGTGTTTGTTGGAACAATTAATTCCAATCCACTGCCTTACTTACTTTGGTTCTCATGAATAGGAAATTAGATAAAACAGCATAGAAATTATTCTGTTCTGATTGCTGCCCTTCAGCCTGTATAGGAATGACTAAATGACAATTGCATCCTCATCTTTTTCTAGCATGTCCGAGACCCACCACTTGAATACTGGGCACATGTTTCCATGTTAAATAACCCTCTTTCCAGCAACTGGTTCTCGGTCCTCCATTCCATCCGTGTTTGGATTCACTCAGTCTTATTTGTACTGATTCTCTTTGCTTGTAGTCTCTTCTTTCTTACCTAATGTCTGTTTAGTGGAGGCCACACATATCACATTTCACATTCAGAAGTGGTTTCTTGCTCTCAACGTGCTTACTACCCTCGGAAGGCATTAGTGAATTATCTCCTGTACCCTGGTGCTTGCAGGTTAGGCGGTGACCCTGTTAGACTCATCCTTATATCTTCTGTGGTGACATACAGCACACAGTAGTTAATAAATGCTCAGTTATTGTGGTTGGAAAAAAAATTGGATCGATGATTTATGGTCAGCTCTTCATAGTCTTATGCATTACTTTAATCTTTCTTTACCTTAGATATCAAAACCCTTTATTTTTCTTTTTTTCCTCTTTCTTCTATATATCCTACATATTACTTCTAGTCTCATCAAATTGGATTTATCCTTACGGTCTCAAATGTACTTGTGTCTAGAGTATATACCTTTCATATATACCATTTTTGTGCTCACCCCAAACAATGAAATACTATAACAATATACAGTCAATAGTGTAATCGTTAAAACTGTGGGCCCTCAAGTAGACAGGCCTGGGTTTGGATCCTAACTTTGTCTCTTATTTCATCATCTTGTTTTCTGTTTTTGTGTAATTTACTTAATTTTGTTTTCTCCTCATCAACTGAGGGTAATAATAAGATCTACTTCTTCAGAAAAAAAAAATTATCTTCTGAGAGATAGATGCAACCATGTATGCAAATTGCTCATATTTTCTTTTAAACATATGAAGGGCCTGGTAAACGGTAGTCACTATTAGGTTAGAGATGGTTGTTCTAAAGGACTTTTCCATCCTATTAAGTGGCATGAGCTAAGGATCTCTGAGACAAATTAACTCACAAAAACCCCCTTTAGGATAATAAAAATGACCAGAAGGACAGTCGGTGAGGCAGAGAGCAAAACAGAAGGCATGGTTAATGTTCCTTCCTTTGGCTTCTTGAGCACTTTGCATGTTCTGTATGGTACCTGCAATAATGAGAACTCAATAATTTATTAATTCATCAAAGTCTGGAAAAAAAAAACTCCACACATTTGCTTTTTAATTTTATGATCATTATAAAAATTTTTATGTGCTAAATGTCTAAAGCTGGAATTGTCTTTTGAAGGCTACGTTGCAAATGAAGACAAGGATGCACCTATCCCTGGTTTTGTTGTATACATTTCTAAAAACAAGAAACCACTTACTTTAGCATCAAAATATTCTTGCGTGAAGTTGGTAAAATTTGAATTACTTAGAGATCATTATTAAACTTTCTTAGCTCTTTCGGTGGGGTGGCATTTATTGCATTTGTTTTGAAAGGCAATTTCTTTTCTTGTTGTGTCCTTGGAATTCTTCAGAGGTGGTTTTAGAATGGCGGCGGCTTGCTGTATGGAGTATTTCTTTCCTCAGTCCAAACGCTATTGATTATTATCTTTTGTATTTTCAGTGCAAACTTATGCTCTCCTGATAGGAGCTGGCCAAACATTTGTAAAAATCAAATAGCATAACAACTACATTGATTTAGAAATACAAGGAATTGGTTTTGATTCAGCCTCTAACTGTAATCTTTAGGGATGGTATGCTTTCACCCCTTGAATTTTTGACTGCCTTTGATTCAAATGTTGACAGTAAATAACCTTGTCTGATTCAGTTCAAGTTCTCTTGACACTGGTTTTTCTGGCTTGTTTGCCTCTGTCTCAAATTGAACCTAGGCATTATTCACAAATCTGGTATGATTCATTATTCAGGTTATAGAAAAGTCATTCACATTCCACTCTAAGGCTGTCACCATGAAGCCCACAGAGGAAAAAAAAATAAAAGACTTCCAGTAATTGGGTGGAGCAAGGTGTGGGTCTGAGACCTTCCTTAACCATTCTAAAAGAAGTCATTTTAGTGGAATGAACTCATGTTGTGGGGTGGGAGAGGTGGTGCCTTATTTTTAATTTTAAGGGGATTTACACCACATTCTTCCTTCTTAACAAAACAGTGGCAGCAATAAGGGCATTACCTGCCAACATTAGCTGATGTAAAACAGACTTGAAGAACTCCCTCCATTGTCTATGCTAAAACACCCACTCATTATACACCCTCCAGTTGTGATGAAGGATCCGATTTTATTGTAAATGTCAGCCAAAGCCTGGTTTGTTTTTTCCCCATCAGGATTTCAAAGGTTACTCAAAACAATGTTTCACAGAAATTATAAAGAGACGGAGGTTTTCCTAATGAGAATCTGATCTCTGTGACTTGCTTTTTATTATAACGTTCTTATACGCAGGCTTCTGTTGACTCACCCTTCAATAGTTAACCTCTGAAGTCAGCATTGGAAGTCTGGCTTATATGTAAACTAACACCAATTTGTGGCCAGCAAAATATGATTTCAAAGGCCAGTTACTTTAAGAAAAACAAGCTATTTTTTTCAAGCTGAAAAAGAGCACCACAAACCATAATCGGATGTGGAGCATTTTTCCTGTATTTAAAATAACAGTGTACCATTTTATAGCCAATTAATCCTTCAAATAACAAAGAATCATAGGGGATGATTGCTATTGTGTTTTGATCATATTGAATTAGGGTAATTTGAAGGTTTGGGGACAAAGACTTCTTTTTCTAAACACAGTAAAATCACACCTTGTACTCACCCATTCAGCAATTATTTATTGTTTTCGCTTGGTTTGTGTTCCATCACGCTGTCAACAATTTTGTACATGACTACACAATAAAAATGACAAGGCACATTGGTATTGGAATCTTCTTATTAAATTCTATGTAGAGATCAATGAACTGGTATGAATGGTGGTAGTTCTGTCCTTTATGACATGGGCCTAGGGGGCGGTGGGGCGGTGAGGTTAAAGTGTAGAATATAGAGGGTGGTTAGCCCTAATGTAATACTTTGGGAAAGTCCCCAAATCTGAATGTTTCAGAAATTGTTTCAGGCAATTCTATTGCTGCTAACATTAGAATGAGATGAAGAGCAAAATAATTCATGGGATCTGTCTTCCCAACTTATCCCAACAGGTTTTCTTGAATATAGTGTTCATTCCCTCTTCTTTCCTCTTTGTGTTATTGTACCTGGAAGATGGTTTCTTCATTATTGCCCAACTAATCTGTACCATTTTTATTGCACCAGGCAATGTTCTAGCTTCTACTTAAATACTAACCAGATTACTTCACTTCTCATTAGTTCTGGCTACCTCTGAAATCCTAGAACACTGGTCACTACTGGTGATATTAGCACCTCTTGTTCATTTGTCTTGTCTAGCAGGTGGGAGAGTAAATTCCTTGAGTTCATGAAGTGAGATGGTTCAGCATATATATCATATTTTTATCTTCTCTATCTTCCACCGTAGGCATGGTGAGTGAGTGTGTAATAGAAATCAGTTAGAAGACACTTAATGATTACCTTGTTTAACTCTACAATTTTCCCAATAAGGGGTTGTTGAACACCCCTGGAGACATAGAATTTATGAATCATGGAGGTAGTCCATCTCGTTCTTTTGCAGCACTAATTGTTATAAAGTTTTCCCTGTTCAGAGCAAAGCTCTCCTGTTGTTGTACTGAATGAAGCATCATTGCCAGTAATTTTTAAAGTCATATTTCCAGGGCAGAAATGCTGAAAGCAGACAATACATCTGCACCTCTGATAAATCCAGATTTCCAGTCATTTAACTTGGAGACACAGCAAACCAAAATGTGCTCTCTGGGCTTGGATAAATATGAAATTAGATGCATTTTGTTACACAAGTGCTATTTCATTAGTGGTGCTTATTTTTTGCTGTTACTCTCTTGGAGAGTTCTTTTTAGCAGATGGAAATGAAAAGCACAAGCAACACATAAAGAGAGGAGTTTCTTTATGAAACTATGAAATAAGAAACTATGACCTACGAAGCTTTCCGGGAAATGCAAAGAAGAAAAGCATTAAACACAGGACAGAAATCCTACGTTTCAAATCAGTTTCAAAAGTTCTAGCCAAATATTTAATTGAAAGGATGAGGTTTTGTAGACTTCTCAGCTAAAAGAAAAATGAGGGCCATGAACCAATCAGTCTCTCTCTGTTTTTAATCACTTGCAACACTGATGCTGAATGATAAAATCATTAGGGCCTTTTATGTCTCTACGTGTCATTCAATCTAAATTTGTTTTTGTAATATAGTTTGTATTTTTGCCAGCATAAAAAGGCCAGTGGTCAGTATGGGCAAACATTTTGCTTCTTAATAAAGCTCAAAGAAATGCTAAAAGCAAATAATAATGTGGTGATTCTTTTTTGGTCTGTTCTCTTTAAACAGACAAGTAGTGAAATACAGTGAAAAACTGAAAACAATGAAGACAAGTTTTCTATGATGTGAAATTTTTCTAGTTGCTGGGTTATTGTAAATTTCCAGGTACACTTTCCAAATATAAATCCTTAAATCATGTTATCTCTTCATTAGGACCAAAACCAAAACTAAAACAAAGCCCTGCAAATATGCATTTAGGTATTCAGTTACACACGTGCTCACGACAGGTACCTTGCAAAACTAGAGTGCATATTGTCTATTGTGAGAAATTTTCCTTACACAGAATACTAGGGGAAAAAACAAGAAGCTAAATAATTAGAAGAGCATATGGAAGTTCATGGAAAATACTGTGGAAAATCCCAGGACAAATGACCAATGCTCCATTGGAAATAGTTAAGATATCACACTGGGGACATAGAGACTACTACATTTCATTTGAAAAATATTAGTTCATGATTATTAGTCTTATAGCATTTTAAACCAGGGATGTAGCCTTACATTTCTTTAAGAAAAACCATGCTTTTGTCTCCTCTAGGTGACAATGCTAACAAGGCACAAACAATGAGAAACTGAAAGGCTGCAGGCTTGAATGGGGAACAATCCGAGTGCCACTGGTAGTTTCTTTCAGGGCCTCGTACCTGAAACCTGGTCCCATAGCTTCCTTCCAAGAAGGCTACAAATTACAAAACAGTGCTGCCTGCCCGACCAGCGAGCGCTTGCAGCAGCATCATTCACATAATGTAATCTTTCTCACGGAAGGGCTATTAGGGGACTTAACGAGGGGAGTGCATGAGGTGGTCACGAGATGGATGTCGATGACAGTGATTCCTTGCCAATACTTTCTATTAAATCTAGACTTCCTGCCACTCATTGATCAACTTGCACAAAACCTAATGATAAATAATTCGACCAGGCTTCCAAATCGTCTGTATCGATGAATCTTGAGGGGGTCTTCCTGCTTAAAGCTGTGATGTGAATGGCAGTGAAATCCATAGCCCTGATACTCAGGATCTCCACCAGCAGTGTGGAGAACCATTAATTTTATTTGGTATCTCCAGAAAGATTCAACCTTTGAAAAAACAAATTTTAATGGAGTTTATTGCACCAAAAATAGAGTAATACAGACAAAGAGAAAAAAAAAAACCCATATTATGGGGCGCCTGTGTGGCTCAGTTAGTTAAGCATGAGACTCTTGATCTTAGCTCAGTTCTTGATCTCAGGGTCGTGAGTTCAAGCCCCCCACTAAGCTCCAGGCTGTGCATGGAGCCTACTTATAAAAACAAAACAACCCCCCCCATATTTTTGTTTATTTCTAGTAGGAACGTTTTCTATTCAAGTTCCAGACTATTTTTTCAAAATAAAATTTATTGAGTATAAAGATATAGTTTTTCTAAAAGGGCACATCAAGTTGTACTCTACTAAGATCTGCTCACATAAAGGAAAACAAACAAACAAAAATGATTTCTGCTCCTAAAAGCTCAGAGGTAGCAAGTTTTTAATACTCTAATGTTTTCTTGTAAAAATTGTCACCACCCTGAAATAAACATGAGGATGTATATCCTACATCTCTAGCTTTGTTTCTTAGGATATCAAGACTGCCAGTAGAAGGAACATTTTCTTTCCCAGGAAGTGAAGCAACTGTATTTTAGTTTTGCATATATTATTCTAACAACGAGATGTAGGTAAGGCTTTTCTAAGAAAAAGCAATTCAAGTCTTCTGGTTCAATTTGGCCAAGTAAATTCATGTTGTTTGTATCTCTCATCTCTCACTGCCAAAATTCTATGAAAAAGTTAAGAGAAAATATGTATTAATTAAAGGAATTTATCCACAATCATGACATGATGGGAAAAAATAAGACTATCATGACTGTATCTGAAATATTGAAAGGCAGCTATGCTCACCACTATACCACCAACGCAGGCGTTTGAAATATTGAGATACCTCTGGGAGATTAAGGCAGATGAACATAAAAACTATGAGAGAGAGGGTAAGAGGAAGAGAGAGGATCACTATAGAGGTACGATTAGTGTTTTCTATCAAAACTCCAGGAAAAATGCTGAACTTGGAGACAACAATTTCAAAGATGCCTCTATCAGAGTAATTACATATGAGGCTATTGGCCGAGGGTCAAGGAAAAGAGGAGTAGGGAGCACAAAAATAAAAGAGCCAGAAGGGTCTCTGCAAAGCCAATAATATGAAGAAGAAAAGAGAGGTGAAATTAGAACAATGACCCCACAAGAAATAGATATAATGGTGAAACAAAAAACAAAAATTTCAAGAAGTAAAAAAAAAAAGAAAATTCTAATTTGTACTTTTAGGGAAAACCAGAGGAGTGTACATACATCAAATACAAGTAGACTGCTATCACAAAGAATGATTGGCAACTATTTCTTAGATATTGAAATATGATGGCCAAAATTAAAAGTTTAATAGAAGGGCTAAATAATAACAGTCTATTGTTGAAGACTATTATAAACTGAATGTTTGTGTCCCTCCCAAATTTATACGTTGAAACACTATCCCTCAATGAAATGCTATTAGAAGGTATTAGAAGGTAGGGCCTTTGGGAAAGTAATCAAGTAATTTAGTTTAAATCAGATCATGAGGGTGAAGCCCTTCTGATGAGAGGAGTGCCTTTTTTTTTTTTTTTAACAAGGGTCACAAGAGCTCTCTCTGCCATTTAAGAATCAGGGAGAAGTCAGCGGTCTGCACCCTGGAAGAGGGCCCTCTCCTCACTGTGCTGGCACCCCGATTGCAAACACCCAGCCTCAAGAGTTGTGAGAAATAAATTTCTGTTGTTTTGACACCCATTTATGATATTTTGTTATGGCAGCTTGAGCTGGACAAAGACTGAATTGGACATCAATAGAAAAGCCTATCTTTCAAAGGTGGAAGGAGGCAAAACATCGAAGTACTAGAGAAAAGGTATTATCTCATAGCTAGTATCACTCAACAAGAGTTTCAGAACAAGATGGAAAGAGATTAGGGGAAAGGCGATCAAAGGCAAGATGTAAAAATTACATTGGGATTAAGAAACTCCTATCTTCCCATGGAGTGCTAGGCAGACCTCCTGTAATTTCTGAGCAATGAGAATAAAAGGAATAACCAAAAAGCAAGCCCCCTACTGTGGAGTGAGACTGAAGCTCTCATCAGATTTCTATGAAACTCACAATGCAGGAAGAGAAAGACAAAGGAAGTCTTCAAAGTGCTAAGGGAAAACAGTACATATGCATAAAATACTATTTCAGATGTACTGGTACTTAGAAAGTATATACCTACTGTCTCTGCACAAAATTATTCCACAATAGAATCTGGTGAAAGGAAAAGTGAAAGAAGAAAGCGTGGGACATGCAATATAAGAAGAAGTGATGAACAAAGAGAAAGAGAACCTGTAGGGATATCTACCCAATCTCTGCCAATATAAATCTGAAATTTAATGCAATGTAAGAAAAGATTTCCAAACTGGTCGAGACATTATGCAAATACAAACAAACCAAACCGATCTGGGACTAAATTTCAATTTGATTTCAATTAAATATGTTGAAGAGGATAGGTAATAAGATGACTGTCTTGTTTCAATAGAGACAGCACAAATATAGTTCAATCCTTGATATCGAAAGACAAATTAAAATTCATTTATAAAAAATTATGGGTACCTTCTGGAGAAAAATGTACATATACACATAGTTTTAAATCCATGAGATGACAAAAGGAATAAAATAAATTAAATAATCAAAAACTACCAATAGGAAAATGAAATTTATATATACTAAATATAAAACAAGCAGAGAAATGTCCAGGAAGAGTCAAACATATCAATAAACATAATAAATTGAATGAATTAAATCCTCATATAAAAAGGCACGCATTTTAAAAATCCAATTTAAAAATTCAGTTCATTTCTTTCATTACTAGATACGCATAACAGACGAATTACCCAAAATGAATGGACAAAATAAACCTATTAGTACCTGCAGTGGTGATAGTAATAACTCATTAAATAGGTTTCTGAATGAAAAGCATTCAGTTGGACTGAGCATGATAACTCAGTGTTAAAAGATGAAATTTATCAAGAAGTTATAACAGCGATGTGTGTTTATGCTCTAAATGATATGAAATTAAAATTTGTGAGTGCCTGTGTGGCTCAATTAGTTAAGCGCCGGACTCTGGCTTTCAGCTCAGGTCATGATCTCTGGGTCGTGAGATCCAGCGCCGAGCCTGCTTAAGATTCTCTTTCCCCCTCTGCCCCTCCCCCACACCCCATGCACATTTGTGCTCTCTCTCTCTCGAAATAAATAAATAAAAATAAATAAAATTTGTAAAGCAAAACTGTTAGATGTAAGGAGAAATTCACAAAACCACAGTGTAGTGGCTTATAACTCTAATGATGACTGTACCACCGATTTTCAGCAGTTTATAATTAATCCTTCCTCTTCTGTGAGTACTGTGCTATCTGTCGCAGGCTGCTTTAAGAATTTTTCTTTCTTTTTTTTCTTTTTCTTTTTAAGATTTTATTTATTTATGAAAGAAAGAGTGAGGGAGCCCGAACAGGGGGAGGGGCTGAGGGACAAGCAGACTCCCTGCTGAGCAAGGAGCCCAACGCTGGGCTACATCCCAGGACCCTGGGATCATGACCTGAGCCGAAGGCAGATGCTTAACAACTGAGCCACCCACGCGTCCCTCTGTCTTCTGTTTTCCTTTTTGTTTACTCCATTATGGTTTGGTGTGCTCCTTCCTCATTAAACAAAAAAAATTCTTATTAGAATATGCTTTAGAATTTCAGACTTGATTTCCCCATTGGTGTAGAAATTCTTGTTCTTCTCACTGAATATTTTTTGTATTGCATTCTTGCTCTTCTGTTAGGACTGCAACCGCACATACTGTTAGACTCTATCATATATCCTGCTTGTCTCTTACCTGCTTTGCTCTTTAATCTTTTCTTTTCCTCTATAAACTGGAGTCTGGACGATTTATTCTAATCTATTTTGTCAATGTACTCATACTCTCTTTTTCTAGATTAATAGTTTTGGAATTTTATTTTTTCTAGTTTTATTGAGACAAGTGAATGTAACAAGGTATAAAATTAAACTACAATGTAATCACTTGATATATGTGTATATTGTGAAAAGATTATCTCAGTTTTGTTAGCATCCACCACATCATATATTTACAATTATTTCTTCTTGCAACGAGAACTTTTAAGATCTACTCTTTAAGCAACTTTCAGATATAAAATGCAATATTGTTAACTATAGTCACTATGCTGCACATTACATGCCCAGAACTTATTTATCTTATAAGTGGCAGTTTGTACGTTTTGACCCCCAGCCCCCATCGCCTGCCTCTAGCAACCACCAAACTGTTCTCTGTTTTTGAGTTCAGTTTTTTTAGATTCCATATATAGGTGAGATTATACAGTATTTGTTTTTCTCTGATTTATATATGTGTATATATATATATGTGTGTGTGTGTGTGTGTGTGTGTGTATTTGTATATCTTCTTCGCAAAAATGTCTATCAGCTCCTCTGCCCATTTAAAAATATTTTTTTGCACTATTGAGTTATATGAGTTCTATACATATTTTGGATATTAACTCCTTATCAGATATATGATTTGCAAATATCGTCTCCCATTCCATAGGTTGCCTTTTGATTTTGTTGATGGTTTCCTTTGCTGTGTAGAAGCATTTTAATTTGAAGTAGTCTTACTTGTTAATTTTTGGTTTTGATGTCTTTGCTTTTGGTGACAAATCCAAAAGCCCATTGCTAAGACCAAAGTCAAGGAGCTTAACCCCCATGTTTTCTTCTAGAAGTTTTATGGCTTCAGATTTTATATTCAAATCTTTAATCCATTTTGAGTTGATTTTTGTGCAGTTTCATTCTTTGATGTGTGCCTGTCCAGTTTCCTCAACACCATTTGTTGAAGACACAATTCTTTCCCCATTATATATTCTTGACTCCCTTGTTATAAATTAATTGACCATGTTTGCGTGGGTTTATTTCTGGGATCTCTATTCTGTTCCTTTGATCTCTGTGTCTGTTTGTATGGCAGTACCATACTGTTTTGATATAGCTTTATAGTATAGTTTGAAATCAGGAGGTGTGATGCCTACAGCTTTGTTCTTTCTCAAGATTGCTTTGGATATTTCAGGGTCCTTTGTGGCTCCATACCAAATTTAGGATTGTTTAGTCTATTTCTATGAAAAATGCCATTGGAATTTTGGTAGAGATTGCAATGAATCTGTAGATTGCTTTGGGTAGTATGGACATTTTAACAATATTAATTCTAATCCATGAGTGTGAAATGTCTTTTGTTTTCTATTTATGTTTTCTTCAATTTCTTTTATCACTATCTTGCAGTTTTTAAGATACAGATATTTTACCTCCTTGGTTAAACTTATTCCTAAGTATTTAATTCTTTTTGATGCATGTAGATGATATTGCTCTCTTAATTTCTCATTGTTGACTCATAGAAATACAACTGATTTTTGTATATTGATTTTAAATCCTGTGACCTTTCTTAATTCATTAACTAGTTCTAATAGGTTTTTTTGTAGAGTCTTTAGGGTTTTCTACATGTAATACCATGTCATCTGCAAATAGTGACAATTTTCTTCTTCCTTTCTAATTTGTATGCCTTTTATTTACTTTTTCTGTCTAATTGCTCTGGCTAGAACTTCTAGTAGTGTATAAAAGTGATAAGAATGAGCATTCTTGTATCTTTCCTGATCTTAAAAGGAAAGCTCTTAGCTTTTCACTGTTGAGTATAATGTTAACTGTGCGTTTGTCATGTATGGCCTTTATTGTGTTGAGGTACATTCCCTCTATTCCTAGTTTGCAGAGAGTTATTATGAATGGATGTTGAATTTTGTCAAATGCTTTTTCTGCGTCTATTGAAACGATCATGACTTTTATCCTTCATTTTGTTAATGTGATCTCTGACATCGATTAAATAGCAGATGTTGAACCATCCTTGAATCCTAGGGATAAATTCCACTTGATCCTGCTGTAAGATTCTTTTAATGTATTGTTGAATTCAGTTTGCTAACATTTTGTTGAAGATTTTTGCATCTGTGTTCCTTTGGGTTACTGTCCTGTAATTTTCTTTTCTGATGGGATGTATTTGGGAACACATTGGACATCTTATGAAATGGGCTGGGGTTCTCCATTAGGAGATGGCAAAAGGCAGGAAAAAAATGTATGCTAATTTGGTAAAATTTAAAACTTTTCTTTAAACCAAATAACAGCTGATAATTTTGCTTCTCAGAACTAGAGTTCAGAATAATTGTTTGGTTTTATTAGGGTGTAGTTTGGTCCAGCCAGTGTTTCCATTTCAACCGAACAAGTGTTTTTAATTTAGTGTGTGATTTGGGGTACTTCAGAGCTCTTGGAGCCATCTAAATTACTAACTATTCATCTATTCCACATGACTTGATTCTATAAAACTAATTATATCTATCCACATACATACATACTCAGCTAGAATTTGCCTCTATTAGATACAACGTTGAAAATGATCAGAAAGTTTGTTTGGCTTCTGTATCTTCCAGTGCTGGACTAGGCAAGCTGAAAGAAAGTGATTTATCTTCTAATAGGCCTGTTACTTGGACGTGGAAATAGGCCATCTTATTTTTTCAATTTTTCCAGACATTATTTTCTTTTTTATGACTATTAGGTTCTTTCTCTTTGCTTAGTTGTGAGTATAGGAAGTAGGTCAGTGCCTCATTTTCAAAAGGACTAAAGAAAAGAAAAAGAAGCTGTCTTTAATTTGACATCACAGTGCTTAATATGGTCCTACTTGCATGCTCACTCTTTAATAGACTGTTTGCTATAAAAAAAAGTGGGAAAACGTAATCCTTACTCAAGCACGAAGACTTAAACAGCAAACTATGACAAGGCAAGATATAGAATCATTCATTTTGTTCACAGCTAGAAAACACCTGGGGAAGGCAGAATGAGTTGTAGTTTTGCATGGGCTGTGGAGCCAGTGGCTTGGTGCAAGTTCAGGCTTCCTCTCTTATTATTTATGAGAGTTATGTCCTCTTTCTGTGTTTCAATTTTCCTTATTCACATAGTGAAGTTAATATTAGGAGTAGAGCTCCTGTGCCTGACCCAAAGCAAGTTCTCAGTGAATATTCACTATTGCTGTGGACTTCAAGCCCTCATCTTTCAGATGAGGAAACTGATCTAGAGGGATGAACAAATTTGGCAAAGCTAGGACTACAGTTCTCATTCTCTGATTTTCATCCACCCAAGAAGGTTGCTAAAGAGTGTTAGGACAAATCCTTTCCACTGAAGAAAATAAAGTCTGCTTTTACTAGGAGAGAATTGTCTGATCTATAAAGTAACATAGAGCATGTCTAATTTGGAGGCATCTGGAAATCTACAATAGACAAATATTTGAAAATGAAAGATTTTTTTTACACATACATATTTCTGTTTGACAATTAAAAAAATCAAAGTGAAAATCTGCTTATGTTGATCATATAGATTACACATGAGAGCATAAAGTATGCATTGCAAAAAGAAGAAACTTTTATGTCTCCTGAAACTACTCCATATACTATGCTACTTCTGTCAACGAAGTATCAGCTTCTAGATAAACAATGCCACCCAGACTTTTGGGACAATGCTATTTAATATCATTTTAATTTTTTTCACTCTAAGCAATGCATTATGAACTATAGTTTAGAGTTTAAACTGAGATAAACCTTTTAATGAGTAGGACACAAAAAAACAATGTCAGACTATATATATAGATATATAGTCATTTTTTTAATTTGGAAAATAAAGACAGAGATAATTCTTCATGTTCAGTGAGCATGTGTAGACCATTCTTTCTATATACATCATCATTTCTTTAAGAAACCAGAGCATTATACATGAATAGACCTTCCCATAGGGCCTCAATTTTAATTTTCCAGAGTTTGGAGAAGCAATATCCATCAAGTTCCTTCAACTGTTGAGAATAATGCTGTTTTTGTCACATACAAGGTCTATTTTAAACTCAAATGTACACACTGACTTTAGACTATAGGCTTGCAGACCTGTCAGCACAATGCCCCATTACAAATTGTCCCTTTAGCAAGATGACTTCATTTTAGCAGCCTGTTCTGGTTTCTACATCCTTCCAGGTTTCACAGTTCAGTGCAGTCAAACAAGGTGATGGCATTTTTAAGGCTCTAGATTTTATTGGTCTATGAATAAAGGTAGGTGGCCAGGTATTATTTCAGGGTTTCAGTTGGCAATCTGGGACTAAATTTGAGCACACTGAGACTAAGAAGGTTGTGATTTTTTTTTTTAAATACTGGAAACATAAATATTGGCATTTATGGAAATGGCTGCTATAACAGGAAGTGATTTCATATATCATTAGCTGAAATAAGATTATGGGAATGTCTAACTTTAATCTGAATGATCATTAAAACTTGGTACATACTATTTCTCAAGAAGAGTTGATTAGAATCCAACCAACCTCTATTTACATTTTGAGCCTTCTACTTATTGGATGTTAATAAAAACCCTATACTTTAATTATTTCACCTATTACTTGCACATTTCTAATTTCCTACTGAGACATAATCATGTCTGAAACAGACACATATATGGCCCATAAACAGTCACGCCTACCTATTCTTTAGGTTATGTATATTTTTACCCAGGAATAAATTTTGCTTCAAACTGGACCGTGCCCACACAGAAGGAAAAAGAGTCAAATAAAGACAATAGTGATTGAGAGAAGCTAATGAAGAGACACCTGGCATAAAGGAATTCTCAGGTCTAGTAGGAGTGCGTGACCAAAGAACAAACTTCGGGTTATAAAATAAATGAGTCATGGGGTTGTAATGTACAGCATAGGGAATATAGTCAA
This sequence comes from Callorhinus ursinus, assembly GCF_003265705.2. Lineage (NCBI taxonomy): Eukaryota > Metazoa > Chordata > Mammalia > Carnivora > Otariidae > Callorhinus > Callorhinus ursinus. The sequence goes on along the minus strand of NW_027397067.1, from coordinate 20,235,967 downwards.
CAATATTATAATAATTTTATATGGTGACAGATGGTAACTAGACTTATCGTGGGGATAATTTTGTAATGTGTAAAAATGCCGAATAAATATGATGTACACCTGTAACTAATAGAGAATTTTATTTCAATTATACTTCAATAAAAAAATTATTTAGGTTTTTAAATCTTTCATTTCCTCCCTTAAAATAACAGCACCTAGTAGCATGTACTCATAGGGAGGTGAGTACAAAATGAGACAATAAATGCCAAGAGCTAAACGAAAAACAACTAAGATTGATCAGTTCTTCCTCTGTGACAAATACTCTGCCAAGTCCTTTCTGAATGTGCTATGCATTTTGCAAAACAATATATAAATAAAAGAAATAATTAAATGTGTAATGTCTACATATATTACATACATAATTTGAAAAGTATATGACTAACTAAATATGGAATGTTTCATGAATTTACGTGTCATCCTCACGCAGGGGCCATGTGAACCTTCTCTGTACTGTTCCAATTTTAGTTTATGTTCTGCCGGAGCCAGCATGACCAACTGTAACTAAAAACTAAAGAAATGAAGTACAAAACTTGCTATTTTGTTTATTGTTCTCGGCTTTCCTTCAGTGATTTTATAATTCTCAGGTTAACGTTAATAATTAAACTTTCTTGCCTACTACTTTGTATAAGTCCCTCCTTTGTTAACTGGTTTCAGTGACACACATTCTGTATGAGAATGCATTCTCAAAAGCAGAACTGGCCCGAAGTATCTATTGGAAAGCCATTCTTTCTTATATCCAGTTTTGTCCTATGAGGGTATGCAGCTGTCCAAGTTTTGCTTTTGTCTCACAGATCACTTAGAACAATTCAAAACCAACAAAATACCAACAGTTTTAAAAGCAGGCTATTAGTAATGAAAAATCAAACTACCTGCAGTGAAAAACAAGCTCATTCTCAATGAGTCAACAAGAAAGAAATTTTGGACATCTCACAACTTTGCTTTGATAATTGAAAAATACAGCAGAATAAGAGTCCAGGCAAGTTTTTTTTTTTAATAGAAATTTTAGGGCATTAAGCCCAATAGATAGGAGAACCAGGGGCTCCAAATATTCTTAAAATGTTGGCATTCATTTAAAATAGGGTTAACTTAGAAGACATTTATCGGCACAATAAACATTGATGTTCTCTAGGGTTCTGGTTATTCTTTTTTTTTTAGAAGATTTTATTTATTTATTTGAGAGAGAGAGCACAGAGGGAGAGTGAGAGGTAGAAGCAGACTCTTTGCTGAGCAGAGAGCCCGATGTGGGGCTCGGTCCCAGGACCCTGGGATCATGACCTGAGCCGAAGGCAGACGCTTAACTGACTGAGCCACCCAGGCTCCCCTTTGGTTATTCTTATTCTAAACATACTTATGGGCTAATAGAGCCTGATTTCTTGGTTTTATAAATAATTCATAAATTTATAATCTCAATTTTTCACTTTCAGTTCAGTTCTCTTCTGTGCTTTGTATCTAATACCCTACTCTATCAGTTCCACTCTTTATAAGGAAGAAGTTTTTTGGATTTCATAATTACCACTAAGAATCACAAATCTTGCCATTTAAATCTTTCCTAGGTGTCAGAAGAGACATTTGATCAGAAATAATTTGTTTTTAAGGTTTAAGTCTAAATGAAGACTAGTTAGTCTTCTAGTTCTCTTTTTTGTTTAGTTAGAAAAGCACAAAATAGAGAATAACCCAATATTTTGTTGTATTTTCACTTTCGTTGGAAATAAAGTAATCCTAATTTCAAATAACAAATAAATCCTAGCACAATTAAATTATATTATGACACTAAATTTATAGAACCGTAGAGCAAAACTAATATGGAGGAAGTTGTCAATAGACAAGAGATTCTGTCTTAGATTCTTATTTTTCTGGATAATATCTATAGGTAAGCAGTGACTACTTATGTTAGTAAATGAAATATTTAATTCATTCAGCTAACATATTGTGTGAACCAATAGGGGGTAATTTGTTGAATGAATAATTCAATAAACAAATGCTTAATGTGAAATGGTAGGGACACAGAGAGAAATAAATAGTATAATTTAAGAAAGAGCAAGGTTATAACATCATACAATTACTGTTTTAACCTTGACCCTAAGGTTGATCTTTTCTTTAATCTGGCCTTCTCTTCCCTATTCTCTCCCTGGAAACAGAAACCCAATTTGAGGACTCTGAAGCCTTAGAAGAGGATAGAACCACTCTACAAAAACTGCCTGGTTCTTAGGATGTCTGAGCAGAGTAGTGTTTCCTGGGGGATCCACGGTGACCTGTGAGGTGAATGAGAAAGAAACATTCATCATAATAAACCACTGGGATATTGGTTGGGCTGGATGCTACATCCATTCTATCTTGGGTCATAGAGTTACCTCAAAGGGTTGAGGTTAACAGTAAAAAAAAGATAATATTTAATGCACCAGCACAGGGGCTCATGTAGTGAAAATACTATATCCAAAAATTCCCTTTACTTTCTTTTCTGTAAAAGAAAAGAAAGTTCTTTTCTTTCTGCTGTATCTTAGTGACAGCATCTGTAAATCTGAAGTACATTGGACAATTTTTATTTATTATAATAAATAGCATTATTTACTCTGTGCCAGACCATGTACCAAGCACAAATGGACGGTTACTTCGCTAACATCATGAAAAGATAACTGTCATCCTCTCCTTTTTATTAATGAAGAAATGGGACATATACTATAAGAAACAGTACATGCAATAGTTATTAAAATAAACACCACTGAAGACAAACAAAAATGTGATTATAATTTATTAGAACAATATATATTACCCAACTAGTTAGAGAAATGCTTCTCTGAAATGAATCAACTCAAATCAGTCTTTAGACCTAAAAGTCACAGTAAATTAGTTTCTAATGTGTAATTATAATGAAAAAGTAGTTCATTTCCTTAATGGCCAAACTTGGGGAAAACATTAAATACCATGTCAATAAATATAAAAAAAAATTAGAAATGTATCAAGTGAGATACTATTTTGAAAGCGCTTTTATTGGGAAGTAGGTAATGAAATCAGCAAAATATACTTTAGGAATCAACCTAGTTTCTCCTCACTAACGGAGTTGTAAAATTTGAATTCTTTCTCGTGAAGTCTCTTACTAAAATGAGGTACTATCAGGAATGATACTGCTTGTTAGAAAAGAAACTCCCCTTTAACAAGCTTATTTATCAAATGACAAGAATAATAGGTCCAACTTTATTAATTTTAATTTTTGTAAAGATTTATTTATTTGAGGGAGAGAGAGATCAGAGGGAGGGGTAGAAGGAGAGGGAGAGAGAGTTTCAAGCAGACTCCCCCCCCCCCCGAGGATGGAGTCCCACGCGAAGCTTGATCTCGTGACCCTGAGATCGCGACCTGAGCCGAAACCAGAGTGGGACACTTAACTGCGCCACCCAGGTGCCCCTATTAATTTTAATTTTTTAAAAAATATGAAAAACAATAAGTTACAGTAAAAGACTTCACTCTGCAGTATTCTCAAGCATAAACACAATTAGAAAAGAACCTATAACAGGCTTTCATTTGAATTTTATTTGTTTAAAGACATATACTATGCTAATTATGTTAATGCTATTCTTGGGAGCTGTTAAAAGGCTGTTTTTTTCTTTTCTTCCTCTCTTGTTATTTTTTAAAAAAAGTAAGGATATTGAAAAGAGGCCATAGAAAGTCAGGCGATTCAGTTTTTTTCTAAATATTTGTCTGTAAGTTGTAGATCAATAAATTTATTCTGTCAAGCATTTTAAAAAGAGTTTTTATTTTTATAAATTTTCAGTGTATCAGTAATAAATATTGAATAACTTCCAATTGCAAAACATACGTGTTTTATAGTAATTTATTCACTCACCCATCCATTCATTCAAAAAAATTGTTATTTAATACCCACTACTAGGTGCTAGATATTGTCTGGTCACTGATATAATGAGTCAGGGAGGTGTCTAGAAACAGATTATTTGGGCACCTGGGTGGTTCAGTCGGTTAAGCATCTGCCTTCAGCTCAGGTCCTAATCCAGGATCTTAGGATCAAGTCTCGCGTCGGGCTCCCTGCTCACTGGAGAGTCTGCTTCCCCTTCTTCCTCTGCTCCTCCCCTCCCGCTCCTGCTCTCTCTCTCTCAAATAAATAAATGAAATCTTAAAAAAAAGAAACATTATTTACTAGTGTTCAATGACTAACAATATAAGTGTACATTATTATCTGAAAAAGCCAATCTGAAAAGGGTACATACTGTATGATTCCAACTATATGACATTCTGGAAAAGCTAAAACTATGGATACAATAAAAAGATTGGTGGTTGCCAGGGGTGAGACTGAGGGGAGTGATAAGTAGGCAGAGCACAGAGGATTTGGGGGGCAGTGAAAATACTGTCTGTGAAAGAATGTCATGATACATTTGTCCAAACACTAAAATGTATAATACCAAGAGTGAAGTGTACAGTAAACTATGGACTTTTGTTAATTATGCTGTGTCAATATTGGTTCATCTATGGTAACAACTGCACCATCCTGGCAAATGGTACTGATAATGGGGGAGACTATGGATGTAACAATATGCATGTGTGAAGTCTCTGTATATTCCTTTCAATTTTTTTGTGAACTAAGACTGTCTTTTTTTTTTTAAGTAATCTTGAAAAGAAAAAAAGATGAAGAAGGAACACAACTAGAAGATTCTTTGATTCATACCTGAAATGAAACCTGTATTTTACTTGAGAAATATTTTCTATTTTTAACAAAGTAAAAAGCACATTTTAGGATTACCAAGTAATACAAGTATGTTCCTAGCAATGGCGTTGAGGGAGGTGTAGTAAATATAAAATTTGAAAAATGCTGTGAAAGAAAAAAGAGAAATTCTTCACAAGACTGGATAGAGGTTAGGAATAATTATAGTAGGTTCTTAATACATATAATTATGGTGGGGGGCATCAGTTGGCATGCATGGAAGTCACATGTTTTAAAAAACATATTGATGACTAACCTAAGAATTATTTTAGAGAGAGAAATGTGTTTTACTAAGTTTTAAATCTGTTGAGCCGAGCAGAATAGCAGCTATAATAGGCAGATACTGCATAACGAGCAAATGAAGCAGTGAATCAATATGAAAGAATGAGCAATAGGACTAGTTCCACACTAATGGAGCTTCCAGAAATTTGCATGAGATGATAGTATTCTTGTTAGTATAAAAAACTGTATTTCCTTCTCAAATTAAGGAAAGACACAATCCTATTCCTTATTGGTATCTGTTAAAACTATGGTCTTTTCAAGTGTTTATATAGGATCACTCTCCAGATGTGCTGTTCGGTGTCACATGGGAAACATTTATCTTCACGTGCTTCTAAATCTCTCTTATATGATTCATACTGAATTTCAGTCCAACCACCTTTAAAAAAATAAAAACAAACATTCCCTAAGGTGCTCGAGCTCATGAGTTCCAATACACCATATAAATTGCAATAAACCATATGCTGCAGGAGTCTAGAATAAATAGCCCTTTTAAAAAACCGAGCTGCCAACAAAATTGAGATTCCATTTTTAAATGATTTTCTGCAAAGTAAACATTTTTCAAGCTTGATCGTTGTGTCATTTTTCACTGGCCTTTTTCAAGCTAGAAACAATCTGCACATGTTCTTTTCGTAAAGAAGGGTTTAATACTCCACTGTGTCACCAAGTCCCAGTGAGCTAATTTGTTCTAAAGACAACATTACTACATCAATACAACACAGCTTAACCTTCAACTCACCTTATTCTGTTTGCTTTCCACATCCCAACTGAGGCTCTCAGCCAAAACGTCCCCTCCATTCTGGGTTCATTTCTCTCTAGGTAGAAAGTATGTGCATATAAACTATGCTGCTTTTGTATATCAGAGAAAAGGCAACATTCACACAATCCAAAAATCACACACACATACACATGCACACACACACACAGGCATGCACACACACGCACACACACTCCTTGTTCCCCATCATAAAATATGGAATCACTTCAGAGAGGCAGAAAGCTTAAGACAGATCTCCATCTTCAAGCAAAGTCCCCAAAAAGAAATTGTGAAAACCCAGAACAAACCCAAATCCTCAGCTTAGTGTTTTGGCTCCAGTCTGTTTATTTCTTCTTTTTTAAGGTCTCTCACTTTGACATCCTTTTTCACGTGAGCAGATGATGACAGTTCTTGATGAAACTAATTCTTATCTTAATTTTGTCCATTATTTCTCCCTAGCTCTTCTCTCCCAGATCCAAAATAAAATAGAAATGCTTTCAGTGTTTCTTCATGAGTTGAATTCTGAAATTTAACTGATTTGTCCACATTTGAACATGCAAGAACTAGATCCTCCTCTGTGCTGAGGTGATGTTATTTTCCAATTTTTCCTTTGAAAAATCATGAAACATTAGTATGTTGAAACAGTTTTTAAAAGAACCTTACTCAGATTTTATGCTAAATAGACCATTTGAAAAAGTTCTCAGGTTTTGTTTTGTTTTGTTTCTTCACAAAAAATAAAAATTCTAGTTAGAAATTGTAGGGTGGAAAAGAGAATGTTCTATATTTTATTTTAAAGGATCAATTTAATTAGCTAGGTGGTTTGCTGACCCTAGGTCAAATCTCGCTATCTCAGATGACCATATATATCCATATATATGGTCAGATGACCGTATATATCCATATATATGGTCAGATGACCGTATATATCCTCAGCGGTCAGAAAAAAAGGGGGGAGGAGGGATAAAAAGAATATGAGCCAAAATGAGCTTGATAAATGAAGAATCACAAAGACTGTTACCCGCAGGATTACAGCTTTCCCTACAAAATTTATCTCAAGCCGGGAAAATAACTCATGGGCAGTAGAAACATTTTTATTAGGGAAAAGCATCATAGTTTTAGCATAAGACACCACTGTTTTCTCATGACCATTTTATTTATTTATCTATCTATTTATTTATTATTTTTTATTTTTTTAAAAGATTTTATTTATTTATTTGACAGAGAGCGACACAGCAAGAGAAGGAACACAAGCAGGGGGAGCGGGAGAGGGAGAAGCAGGCTTCCCGCCGAGCAGGGAGCCCGATGCGGGGCTCGATCCCAAGAGCCTGGGATCATGACCTGAGCCCAAGGCAGACGCTTAATGACTGAGCCACCCAGGGGCCACTTCTTACCGCCATTTTAGTTTAAAAATGTCTCTAAGCCAATGCATTCTTAAAATCTAGCATGTTATAAAGTCCTCGTTGATGTTTTGCAAACAGAGAGGCAGTTGTAAAATGTCTTCACTGCAGTTTTATCTGATTAGAATAATCGATAGATGAACTACAGAATCCAATTTCTAAAGTTTTTAAGATTACAAATAAGAGCTAGATTAGGTTCAGGGCAATTAACATTACTTATATTTTATTGAATTCTAATTCCTTGAGAATTGACAATGCAGATATTACCAACGCCAAAGTACTTTTGGAGAAAAAAACGGAGACATCTGATGTTACCGGTTGAATTGTGCCCTCCCAAAATCCATGTTGAAGTCCTAACCACCAGTATCACAGAATGTGACCTTATGTGGGGACAGGGTCTTTATGGAGGTGATTAAATAAAATAAGACCACTGAGATGGACCCTAATCCAATATAATTGGTATCCTTACAGAAAGAGAAAATTTGGACACAGACATGAACACAGGGAGAATGCCAAGAGAACATGAAGGCAGAGATCTATAGGCCAAGGAATGCCAAAAATTGGCAGCAAACCACCAGAACTAGGGGAGAAGCATTGAATTGATTGTCCCTCACCACCCTTGAGAGAAACCAATCAGGCTGACATCTTGATCTTGGACTTCTAGCCTCCAGAACTGTGAGACAATACAGTCTCTCTTGTTTAAGTTGTGTTACTTTTTTAGGGCAGCATGAGCAACTTCTATGCTTGCTAAAGGTCATCTGTTTTTTGGATACTTTCCTGACTCTCAATGTCTGAGTGAATTGAAGTTTAAACATCTAAGTCAGTGATTTTATATACTTGTTTTACTTCAGAGCTATCCATGAAGATTTTTCAAAACACAGATGCTCAGGGAAAACCTCAAAACCTACTGAATCAGAATCACTAATTTTGGGCTCAGAAATTGATACTCATAAAAAGTTCCATAGAGCTATTGATGCATCCCTTGTTTTGAGAGCCGCTGGTCTAAAATATGGGTAGATTCCACAGTTCTGGGACTGCTGTTCACTCCTTGTTTAGGAGGAGGGTGCTCTGGTTTGGTCAGTTATGGGGAGCTTCATGGAAGTGACTTCAACCTTGGCCACACATTACATATATCTAAGGAACTTTTAAAAAGCACAATTTCAGGCTGTACCCAGATAAAATAATAATAATAATAATAAGAATAAGAATAAGGATCCAGACATCGTATTTTTTGAGCTTCCATGTGGTTACACTTTGTACTCAGAACTGAGAACCGTAGGTTTAAGTTTAAGAAATAAAAGTTGTGAGCAATGACTAATAAGCTAATTAGCATTTCCAAAGATCAGATAACTCTAGGTAACCCAAATAAATAAGTGACGTTTAACCTCAAAACTCACTGAACTGATCATTTTCCCTTCGTTCTCCACTTCCCTCTCTTTCTGTATCCTCCCTTGATTTCTTTCTTGCCAGTCCGCTTTATCTTTCTTGGTCATTCAATTCCCTTCTTTCTCATACCATCTGATCTCTTCTCTAATGTTGACTTGAAAAAACATGAAACTGGAGTCATAAATATGTATCATATTGTTGGGTCAAATTTTGTCCCTGAGCTGGAAATTTTGGAAATTGTTTGGGCTGAAATATTTTATGCTTCCTTAAGAAATAACATCATCTAAATCAAGATGCTTTTTCACATGTTTTCTTAAAAATACTCACCTCTCATTCCCAACCTGCCCTGCAATGAGTGATGGTGGATACTCTCTATCCTTAGGATACTTCAGAATACTGTTGGATTGAACATCAGGTCTCTGATATTAAAGAGCTTAAGGAGCACCGAGGGGGGTGACAATGTTTTTCCATTTGTAGGTTTATTTCCCTGGGGCAGCTCTGAAGAACTTGGAAGACTTCCTGTGGAGCATGACAGCAGCTGCTAGAAGGCAGCAGAAAAGTACCATACGTTGCACTCAGAGAAGGTGTTGAAAGGATAACAATGAGTTGTCTCACCACTGACGAAACTTTGAATGGTGCCAGGAGTGAAGAACTGCCAACAAAACTTATGGCTGTGAACAGCAGATAAACTTCTTTTGGGCTGAGTTTCATTCCCTGGGATCCTCTTCTAGGAAAACTTGAGTCCTCATTTTCTTAGGACTGATTTTGTTTTGCTCGTACTACCATTTTGTAAAGGAATGGGATCTGTTTTACTTAGGTCCTTGCTCGATCACAGCAGTCACTCGCTGGTCACTCCAGAGAGTGTATTGCAGAAGTAGGACATCAAATCTATTCATCCCAAAGCAAACCAGTATTAACTGTACATGAAGACAAGCAGAAAAAAGGGGTCATGTGTTCGTCACCCATTATAAGCTTTTCTCTTTGGTCTTTTTTTTCTCTTTTCTGCACCCCTGCCCCACTTTCTCTTCCTTTTCTTCTTTTGTCCTCCCGAATGTAGTAAGGAATGCAGTTTTAAAACCGTCTCCTGTTCCATGGAACTGTATGCACAAACAAACCAAATTTCATTACAATGTTTTTCAAAAGTTGGCCCTCTAGAAGTGCCTAGTAGAGCACAAGACTAGAAACCATTGGCCCAGATGATACCCATAGAATTAGCAGACCACATTCTCAAAAGTTCACCAAGAAATCAGATTTTCATTTATAATGACCAATTGTATTGTTGTGTTTTGGATAGTCATGGTTTATTTTGCAGGAAAAATGCCTATTTGCTTTGTAAAAGTTTCAGATGTTTTTTCCTTCCTGCTGTAGCTGTCTCTTCTTAAGCTTTGTGATTAAAAAGAGAACACAGAGTCGCAAATCTGGAAATAAAAAGTCAACAACTCAGTCAACTGTTAAACGATGACATTATTTTTGATAAAAAGGCCTTTGTAAAAACACAGGGAACCACCCGCTCCCTGCCTCCCTCCCCTCAAAAATACAGACACAGGTACGTAGGCACCATTTTTATCAGGCTCACTGGCCGTATTAGCTTCTTAGGGCGGCTGTAACAAAGTACTTGAAACTGAGGGGCTTAAAACAATAAAAGATTATTGTCTCACAGTTCTGGAGGGCAGAAGTCTGAAAGCAAGGTGATAACAGGATTGGTTTCTTCTGAGGGCTCTGTGGGAGAGTCTGTTCCATCTCTGTCTCCCAGCTCACGGTGATTGCCAGTGGTCCTTGGTCCCTTCCTGGCTAATAGATGCGTCACTCCAATCTCTGCCTCCCTCTTCATTTGGTGTTCTACCTGTTATTCTCTGTATCGAAATTTCCCTCTTCTTATGAGGACACCAGCCATATTGGATTATGGCCCACCCTAATGACTTCATCTTCACTTGATGACATCTTCAAAACTCTTTCCAAATAAGGTCATATTCAGAAGTACCAGGGTAGGGCTTTTACATATGCTTTTGAAGGGCCCAATTCAGTTCGTAACAGTGGGTTCTAGGAGCATCCCATATATGTCCTTATACAATGGCTAAATTTCAATATTAGAAAAAGGAATTTTTTGACAAAGAAAACTATAAGTATGCATTCAGCATGCATGTTATGTGTTTATAAGCTATTGCTGCCTATTTAAAAATTATTCAGTGATATTTTGGTCCTAATTCTAGCTCTCACTTTCTACAAATTCAATCTTTATTATTTATTTATTTTTGCAGAGATGAAATTCAGGCTTTCTTCTTTTTTTTAGATCTTAACCTTTTATTTTGGAAAATTCGAACATACACAAAAGTAGAGAAAATAATGTGAAGAAAGTACATATATCTACCATCCAACTTAACTTCAACACATGTCTGATCCTGTTACTTTGACCCCTCTCACCCACTTCACACATCCATCCATATTATTTTGAAGAAATGCTAGACATGGTATCATTTTATCCATAATATTCCAAAATGTGTCTCCAAACATTAACTATAGCCACATTGTCCCTATTCATTAATATTATTGGCCTATGCTCAAATTTTCTTGATTTTCTTATACATTTTAATTATAATTTGCTTACATTGGTGTAAAAATACACTTAACATTGTAATTAGTTGCTATTTCTATTAAATCTCTTTTAATCTGTGAGTTTTATTTCCTCTGTTTTATATAAATTTTAAAAGACACCAGGTCATTTTTGCAATAGTGCTGGTCTGTATGAGATAAGGAGATTGACTCAGAATGGCAATGACACACAGCTTCCTTCAGCTGAACTGAAGAGCGTGCTTAGTGATGTAATTGATTTACAATGCACAAGCTCCTTATCTCATTATGGACTGGCAACAATTCCCAAACCTTTCACTCTGGAGACTGCATTTTGAGAAGCACTATTTTAGAGTATATCACTGTCTTTGTGCTGTTTTTTGAATCTTCAGAATGTCATGTAGCATATTCCCTTGTGTTCCCTATTTCATGTAGACTGGTAGGCCATCTAATGCCTCCATCAGATGGAGAATTAATTTTTTGGCAGGAGAGCTTCCTAGGTGGTGGTGTATATTTCCACCAGCAGACATGAATGTCTGGTTATCTCAGTATTTGTGGTGTTAACTGCATTTAATAATTATTTCTTAGATTTATTAGTTCACAAGTAATGGCAAAATAATAGTCTTATTCTATCTTTCCTTCTTCATATATTAATTGGGATGGTTCTATATTGAGAAACTTCTTTTTATCCAGTTACAGGGTTACTTTGAGATACAGTTCATATAGGAAAGGCAGGATAAATCTTTGCTTATTTCCCTTTATTACCAGTTCTAAAAATACTGAGGTGCTTTACTCAATATCCTCTAAAAGTGATCTATGAAGGCAATAATGGATGTGTATGTGTGCACATGTATGGTAAATTATGGATTTTAAACATGTGTTTTCAATGCACTGCACTTATTGCTATGGATGCTCGAACTATTCCATCTTTGGCCAGTGGGAGCCTCTTTGACTTGATTTTGACGTCCCCTTAAATAATACATTCCTTGATTTCTCATGGGACTCAGTGTCCCAGGTTCATTGGTGTAGTTGTTGTGACTGACGTGAAATCAGTCTTGGTGCTTTCATGGCCTCTGTTTTTTGACTCTCTCTCGCTTTTTCTTTTTAAGATTTATTTAGTTATTTTGGAGAGAGAGCAAAAGAGATTAGGGGGGAAAGGTGGACGGGGAGGGAGAGAGAGAATCTTAAGCAGGCTCCATGCTCATTGCGGAGCCCGACACAGGGCTCAAACTCACAACCCTGAGATCATGACCTGAGCCAAAACCAAAAGTCGGACGCTCAACCAACTGCGCCACCCAGGCACCTCTTGACTATTTTTGTAGGACTATTCTGGGATTCAAATGTTCATTAGATAGTGTTTACAATCTTTTCCTATATTTTACAAAAGGCTTTTTTTTTTTTCTTCCCTGAAATAAAGCTTATTGTGGATGGAACAGAGCACTTATGGTCTTTGAGTTACTCAGATAAAACCCAGATGGTTGGTCATAATTACCATAATAAAATTTAATTTTAAAATTTAATAAAGGGAATGTAATGATAAAGTTGCTATCATCCCTAAGAATATATTTTGGATCCTCATCTCCCCATATAGACCACTAAAAATAAAGCTGAATACCTATGAGATTCAATTATCTTTAGCTATGACAGTAGGTCCAACTATAAATTCCCCTACAGGGATTTAGCCAACAACCTTTCAAAAAACTAGTTCAGCCCAATTTTGTTGGTGGTGGTTTCTTTTTTTTTCTTTTTGTTATTGTTTTGTTCTTGAATCACAATACGGAGGTAGTCTTAGAAGGTCATGGTTTCAAATGACGTTAGTTCCAGACTCATTCATTTATTTATCCTCTCAACATATTTATTGCACACTGCTTAAGTATATAAGGGACTGGAGATTCAGAGATGAAGAAGAAGATAAGAAACTGCCATCAAATTGCTTATACTGCATGGGGAGATTAAATTTCAAACAGTATCTAAGATTTACACAACACAATTTAAGCAGCATAAGGGAAAATTTAAATGTATTTATTCTTTGATTCTTAGTCGAGAGGGTAATTCAAGTGCACAATAAGTTACAATTTTCTTATTTTTCATTGTTGATGACAGATTATAGAAAAAAATAAGATTAATAAAAAGAATGTATTTAATGGAAACAGTATAACTTGAGTTAAAGAAAGAAAAATTGAGACTTTATCTGCTAAAACTGTGAGACCTTTAAATGCAAAGTGCCAGACATCTGGTTACTACAGCCTGAGGGCGATAGCAATAAGCAGGCAAGAAAAAGGACTATGTCATTCTTACAAATCCTGACCTCAGACTTGACACAAAGCCAACATGTTTTAGTGCTTGGCAATGTTATTTTATTGACACATGTCAAATAATTCTAATTTATGGCCATATAATCCTACATCTTGAGGTTCAGCTTTGCAACACACGATGGAATTCAATACAATGATAATGTTAATATTAGAGCCAAGTAAAATGAGAACTCAACTTTTATGTTGAGTTTCAGGAGTAACAAGGAGAATCATAAAGTGCTTAAGTGTTTTGATTGCTTTACTAATTCTGTGGTCTGTGAATGTACTTATATCCTCACTAGGCTTAGCTTTTTTTTTTTTACATTAAATAGCCAATGATACAACTTAATTTAGCAGATAATGAATGTAAAACATGTCATATGCAAAAGGCTGATAAAAAAATCCATGGAAAGAATTCCCAGTAAGGGTCCAATCTTTCTGAAATTTATTTTATTTATTTTTAATTTTTTTGAGGGTCCAATCTTTTTGAAAAAAAGTTTACATATTATTTTCGATAGATGAACATCTTATTTTGAAGGAATCTCAGAAAAATATTCTCAATTTCAATCTTATCTTTGCCAGTATTAAATATCATTAATGTTGGTCATTCTGTCATTTATTTTCACATATCAAGCAGTTTTCCATTTAAACCAATAATTTTTTTATTTATTGGTACTAAAATTGCATTAAAAGTACACAAAATGAATGACTACAGATTGATCTTATGAATAGCAATGCAAAAATTTTAGGATAAAAGTAGCAAGCAGAATCCAATAGCACATTAAAAAAAAAGGGTTGGGTTTACTTCAAGATTGCAAGTATGGTTCAATATTAGGAAATCCATTGGTTTGATTCACCATATTAATAGTTCTATCGAGGGCGCCTGGGTGGCTCAGTCGTTAAGTGTCTGCCTTTGACTCAGGTCATGCTCCCAGGGTCCTGGGATCAAGCCCTGCATCAGGCTCCCTGCTCCATGGGAAGCCTGCTTCTCCCTTTCCCAATCCCCCTGCTTGTGTTCCCTCTCTCGCTGTGTCTCTCTCTGTCAAATAAATAAAATCTTAAAAAAAAAATAGTTCTATTGAGGAAAACCACTTATCAAATCTATAGATACTGGGAAAGTATTCAAGGATATTCCTTCCTTGACATTATAATATATATACCTCAGTCCCCAAGCTAGCATTTTACATAATTTGGAAACACAGGACCCATTCCTGCTAAAGACAGGGATAAAACAAGGAAACTTATATTACATTGGAAATATGAAACAATGCAATCAGAAAGAAAATGGTATTTAAAATAGTAACCCTAAAGGTACATCTTTTGAATTACTATTTTAAATAACATCTTCTTTTTCATTATATCTTTAACTGATTGGGAGTGTGTGTACATGTGTGTACCCGTGTGTGTGTGTGTGTGTGTGTGTTCATGTATGAATGCATGAGAGAATACACAGATAAATAGATTAGGAAGAATGTTCATCAACACATTAACAGTGATTATTTCTGGTATATCTGAAGGGATATTTCAGAAAAAAAATTGACTTTTTTCTTTATACTTTACTGAATATTACTTAAATCTTATTTTACAATAAATATGTCATTTTTAATTTTAAAACTTGCTTAGAAAAAGCAATTATTCTTTAAAGATCTGTCAGAGTGGAACAATATAACATCGATAATGACCTGGATTTAAAGTCAAATTACCCTGGCCACAAAATATGATATGATATAATATAGGTATCTGGCATCACATAACTTATGCTCAAAGTCTTTTGAGTCATTCCAAAATTCCAGGGCAGTACAAATTACTTAATTTTTCCTTACTTTAATAGATACTGACTGTCTTTAATATTAGATTAAATATAAAATAAAGAATAGACAGTGGGCTCTCCACTCTCAATTTCAGCACACCATTCCTTTTTAAAAATTCCTTTTTAAATTTTACTTAAGAAAAATGTAAGTTATATATCAAGGAGGACACAGAACCCAATTATTGATGACTAAAATCCTTTTCTCCTAGTCTAACTTTACATAAATGTTTTAACAGCATGTTTTAATTTTAATCCTTTAAAAATCTTCCAAATTGTAGGAAAGAATGGGCTCCTTCAAACATCTGATACAGTTTTTCCACAAATAAATAATTCTACTTTTTAAATACGTATTTATTGATTTTCCACTGTGCCAGGCACTGTTTTATGCTTCAGGGTTCCATGACTACTAAAAAGTAAGGCTCTACGTTAAAGGGGCTAGGAGGGGAGACTCGCACATAAACAAATAGATGCCGTGAAATATTTGGGGACACAAAGGAAGGAGAGGTTTTCTTTTTTTTAAATTGATTTATTTGGCAGAGAGAGAGCACAAGCGGGGGCAGGCAGCAGAAGGGGAGGGAGAAGCAAGCTCCCCACCGAGCAAGGAGCCCGATGCGGGACTCGATCCCAGGACCCTGAGATCATGACCTGAGCCGAAGGCAGATGCTCAACAACTGAGCCACCCAGGTGTCCCAGAAGGAGAGGTTTTATGTTCAGGATGGGGGCAGGAATAAGATAAGATTCAATGAAGAAATAATGCTTGAATTTATTTTTAAAAGCTGAGCGTGGTTTTCAAGCAAAAATCAGAGTAAGTGGTATGTTCAAATCATGGAAGGAAAGAGCTTAGAGTTGAGCAGGATATTATGATATAAATAGAGGAGAGGAAGAGATGGCTCAAGATAGGCAAAGAAGTAAGGCCACATTATGAGTGGCCTTGTCATGCGCAGATCCATCAGTCCTGACCCTATTCTCTGGCTAGAATGAGCTCCTCTTAATGTCTTCACTGGTGAAGTGCTAGTATATATTTCCAGATTCTAGTGAAAAATCAACTCTTCTTCGAAGCCACCCTGGCTTAGCACTTACGACAAAGCATTTATCACATAAACACTGGTTAGATGACTAAAACACGTGTGAATAAGCTGAGTTGGATTATTATGGGGAACGTCAGAAATAAAACCTCCTGCGTTAGAGTAGGCCATATCCTTGGTATAAAAGGATATGCTGGTTTTGAGCAATTGAATGTCACTAGTACTTTCATTAAGTAGGTTATGATTGAATGATTTTTAGAAAGACATTTGTTTCCCACCTGCTTTTACCCTTCAAAGATCTATTTTTCTTGGCAGAGTCACACCCGGAGATTTGGCTCCATATGAAGTTTGCATTTCCATTAATTCTGAAAAAATATAGTCAAGGTTTAACACATGCTTAACTTTTAGTTAAGTTTGCTCTTTTTATAGGCCCTAAGCACAGGTGTATTCAGCTTTCATTGGTCATTATGTTATGACATTATGTTATTTTAAGCAACGATATTGATTTTGCTGAAAAACAGGTTAGATATGTATAGAGATGGTTTTGCAAAGGCTTTTTTCTGACTAAGATTATTCATGTGTTATAATAACCAAGTCAGCTACGTTCTAATAAAAAAAAATAATTCCTAAGAGCTATTTATGGTATTATCTATTCTGTCCCTGGGAGCATTTTAATTTGTAACATTTCTGTCATGCAAACAAAAATGAACAAATACACAAACAGAAACTTGGTAGAACCAGTTACAACATGTAGACTCTTGTTAAAGTTATTATTTTATCAGAAGAATTTGACGTGTTATTTATTTAGTGGATATTATTCAGCTGATATACTGTGCCAACATCATGGTAGGCACTTAATAATGTAACAGATGTGTATGGAACTGAACTGAAATATTAGGCATTATGGAAACTATAAAGAGATTAAATAAAAAGTCTACTCTCAAGGAATGAAACATATATTTAGAGATCTTACACAGAGAAAGCAGAGATTTCTAGAGACAGAGATTTTAAAGACTCTTCCAAACTCTTCCTTTCAGGGTTGAGGATGCACAGGCCCCAAGGGAAGAAGCGACTGGCTTAGAACTGACCATGGGGCCTCCAGAGGAAGAGACCCAAGGGGCAAGTGATGTCACGTCGAGGGCAAATGCAAAATCAATGGATTTATCTTAAAATATACATAGAAATGACTAGCCACGCACAATATTTGCAATATGTGGGGGGGACATAGCCTTGCAGCCCATAACTAGCAGTCTTCATCCGCAAATCCTCTACCTCCTGTCCCAGCTCCTGTGAGAAACACAACCCATTCACTAGTGTTCCCCCAAATCCACACACAGCTGGTAGGACATCAGGTGGGAGCTCTACTAAAGATCTAAATGGTTGTGCATTAGAAGCCAAGGCTCAGAATTGATGGTGCCTGCCATCTTTCTGGCTCCATTCCCACTTGTCTTTCCTTCGTATTTTCCCATTTTATCTTGGGACAAAACTGATGATAGCAGTCTTTTATCTCTGAGAGGTGGAATTTTAGTAATTTTAGAAACCTAAAAAAATTTATTATAGTCTCTGAATTCATATGCTGTTTGTATTATTTCATAAATAGAAAAAAAATCAAAACAGTAAGCCATCATACTGAAAAAGAAATGCAATTAATTTGATGTAGTCAACCTAACAGACCATAACCAAATGATGTTCAGTTTTTAAAAAAATAACATGATACATCCAACTGATCTTCCTTTGATGAAAAAGTTAAGATCAAAGAATGTAATGCTTTATTTTTAAGAATTTTTCAAATTTACCAACTCACACATTTGTTTTATTTTATGATCATTTGTTTTTATTGCTGTGATTTCTTCCTTGTACATATTTTGACAAGGGAAAATACAAAGAGGAAATAAATTATAAACCATTAAATATCATAATTTTTACTCTTCAGATATTTTTCACATGTAACTTAACCCAAACAATGTCTGATATTAAGCTGGGAGCTATTTCCATTTTACTTTTTGATACATCGGGATAGAGAACAACTGAGTGACTTGCTTTATTTAAAGGTATGACCAGGGGCGCCTGGATAGCTCAGTTGGTTAAGTGTTTGACTTCAGCTCAGATCATGATCTCAGGGTCCTCGGGTTGAGCCCCCTCCTGGAGCCCCTTGTCCGGCTCTGTTCTCAGCAGGGAGTCTGCTTGTCCCTCTCCACCTGCCCCTCTCCCCAGTTCATGTTCCCTCTCGATCTCTCTCACTCTCAAATAAATAAATAAAGTCTTAAAATAAATGAATGAATGAATAAATAAATAAATAACAACCAAACACAAAAATTTTGGCATGGTGATGAAGTAGCATTCTTGTCGTAAGCAAAGGAAATCTGTCTAAGTGCCTCTCCCGTCTATGTGAGTGACCCAGCTAAGCACTCTGCCCTCTCTGGAAGCACACCTCATGATCACACAAGTGGGTATGCTATCCCTCCTGTCTGTCCTATGACCTGATGTTGATGCAGTAGGACAAATCTGCATTTTAAAATTCAAATTATCCATTAATGGATAATGAAATCAGTTTTGTAGACTGAAATAAGAATTATTTTTTTAAAGAAGACAAATACAATGGCATCAGTTTTCCTAAATATGTCCAGTGAACTTGAAGGGACACACATAAAGATCTTTTACAATTATCTACCTGTATTAATCAGCCGAGGCTGCCATAACAAACTATCACACACTGGGTCATTTAAATAACAGAAATCTATTTTCTCATAGTCCTGGAGGCCAGAGTCTAAGATAAAGGTCCCGGCAGGGTTGGTTTCTCCTGAGGCCTCTTTCTGGAGCTTGCAGGCAGATGCCTTCTCACTCTGTCTCCACATGGCCTTCTTTTTGTCTGTGTGCATTCATCTTTGGGTCTCATCTTCTTTTTATAGGATCACTGGTCCTATTGGATTAGGGTCTTTGCCTTATGACTTCATTTAACCTCAATTACCTCTTAAACGATCTTATCTCCAAAAGCAGTCACATAGGGGTTTAGAACTTCAATATATAAATTGAACATAAACTTAAATATATAAATTTAGAACTTCAATTTATATAAATTCAATATATATGGGCAATTTAGTCCATAACATAATCCTACTTGTTCTTTATCTAAACTCCCACCACCGTTTTTTTAATGTGAATGTCAGTACCACAGGTATCTCCTGCCATGAAACAGAAAAATATTTGACTCAAGGTTAACAGAGAAAGAAATTAGACAAAAAGTGTCAGTAGAATTAAAAGCAGTGAACCTGAATTAACTAGATAAAATGTAACAATGCAGGTTAAATAAATTTTAAGATAATTAAACAGCAAGTTTTCTTTTGATTGTTTTAGAACTCTCTGAATTCTTCCATTGGATAAAATATCTGCAAATGTGTTTACTGAACTTAAATTTAAAAATTACATTTAAAAAATTAACTTAGTTCTAGATTAGCTAGATTATAAAGTAAAAGGTTACTTTTGTATTCTAAAAACAGAATTATACACACTTGGCACCTAATTATCTTACTTATTTCCCAGGAAGAATATTCACCAAGTTTTCTTTTTGTTTCTTTGAGAAAAGATAGTCCTCAGATCTCTCTATGATGTGGTTTTATGGACTAGCCATGATAATAAGCCAACAGATCCGTAAAATACAAAAAGCATTCCTAGATATTATAAGAATTGAATGATAATAAACACACCCTAATCAAACAATGGCAAAATAATAAATTATTCCACAAATGGCAAGGGAGAATCAAGTATTTAAAGAACATATACATACAAATGAGTCCTAGTGAATTTAAAAATTGAATATAAATGAAACCATAAAATGTAGAAGAAAACATAAGCGAACATGTTTAATTTTGGAATATAGAAAGACTTCTGAACATAAAAACAGATAAAACAATTGTCAAGGAAAAGGTTAATTAATGCCACTTTATAAAAATGAAATATTTCTATATTCAAAGCCAACATTAAGTTGTTGAGAGTGAACTGAAAAATTGCCTCCATTTCTTTCCAATATCCACCAAAATGACGTAAATGCTAAAGAAAAAAAAAAACCAGTGAACTCACAAGAACAAGGAGGAGTGAACGTCACAGAAACGTAACTCGAAAGTATGGAGCAAAAGGATTGTTGATAACTGATTTAGCAAAAGGAGAGAGAATTCTGTCAACAGCAAAGAAAGCTGAGAAGCAACTTGATTTGCGTTGCAGACTCCCCCAAAGCTCAGGTATTGGTACCAGTTACCTCAGGAAGTGAGAGTGAGATTGGAGCTGAAAAAAAAAAAAAGGATGGGGTGAGGTTCTGTTTAAAAAGCGGTTATCCCCAACCCTAATCAACGCCACTATAAAAAGCAGCTTGGGGAATTTTTCCTTTTCTACCTGGCAGAAAACCAGAGGCATACTCTCTGAAGAGAGCAAAACATATTTTCTAGGTTGGAGGACACCAAGTACAATAGTAGGCAAGATTATTATGCTACAAACAGGCAGATTAAGGAAAGTATACAGATTGAAAGCTAAGAAACCATTCCTTTGCCCCTTGTTTGGAGTCAACCCATAGAGTTTTGACAGCCTAACCTTCCGGGCAGAAGAGTAGAAGATTCTTTTCTGTGGTATATTGCACGGCCGCAAAGAAACCTCAAATACTTAGATCATGGCTTCCCCACTGAAACAACATCAACAGCTACAAAAACTGCCCAGCGCAGTACCCTGTAGTGAAGCCTACAGGTGATAGCCCACGAGGCACAGAAGGATTGTTGTCAGTGCTTTGGTCTTCCTCTTACATTAACGGACAACCAATAAAAACTAGACATGTCGAGAAAACTCTAACATGAAGTATAACCAGAAAAAAACCTACTCAAAACCAACAGAGAAAATGCAAGAACATAGAAACTTAAAAAAATACATAATTCTCAGAGGGATAAAAGACATGTGGCAGTCAAGACACATCAATGGGATTATATTTTAAAATTCAACTTTTAAAAGAGGAACAGTCCAGAAACAAACAAAAAAAGAAATTATAAATATAATAGCATTTTTTTAAAAGGAAGAAGTTTATACATGAGAAAATCTTACAGAAGGTAGAGAAGAAAGATAAAAAGATGGAACATAAGAAGGAAAATGTAAGAAAATCAATGGATTAGTCCAGAAAGCTTGATATCTAAATAGTAGGTATTAAAGAAAAAAGTAAAAAGAACAGAGAAGGGTAAATAAAAACATTTCAAGAAAATTTCTCTAACCAAAGGACAAAAGTATCCATATTGACAGGGTACACTGAATGTTCATTATAAATGGTGAACATGGAAACATATCAAGGTACATCATCATGGAATTTCAGAAGCACTGAAGCATGAGAGAAAATCCTAAAAGCTTCCAGAAAAAAACCCGAAAATTCAGATTATATTCAAAGGATAAAAGACTTGGAATGAAAAGAGACTCTCAACAGTAACCCTCGTAGCGAGAAGAGAAAGGAACAATGCTTTCAAAATCCTGGGGAAAATTCTAACTACAATTTGCTGGTTGTGGGATTATTATCTGGGAATTTTCTTTTATTTCCTTAGGGAGTCCAGGATGTCATTATCTTTAGCTTTCCTTTTAGACTCGTCAAGATTTCATGGAAAAGAATTGTCTAATCTCCTGCCTGGAGGGTACAACCTGGTAGCCAGAATTCTGTAGGCTGAGTCCAGAAAATGAAGGTGTGTGGTGATATCTCATCATTGAGTACGAAAAACCTTCCTATAGCAAGACTATCAATAAAGTGTGAGAGAAGGATGAAAATAATCTCAGATAGGCAATACTTTAAGGCAGTTTTAAATCAAAGCAAGTGACTAAACAAAGAAGGAATGAATCATAAAATCCAGAAAACCAAAGTTCGAGTATACGAGGGAGGTGGCAGAAAGACCTGTTAGGATGTCATCTGAAGAGCAGGTCCAGGGAATAGCATGTACGAACTGCAGCTGCTCAGAGGCTCTGGGAGAAAGAAATAGCTCCTGGTAGATTAAATGGATAGAATACCTATCATCATTTTTAACATATTAGGAAGAAATTTATGCAATGTAGAGTGTTTGGGGGAAGAACAAGACACAACAATTTAGAAAACAAGAAATATTAACTCCAGGGGAAACAAAAAGTTGTAATGAAGACTAAAAGTAATCTTATCATTTGTACATGGTATAGCTGTGAACATGATTGCACAGTCAGATGATGTAGACACCCAATCCTGACCCAAGAAACAGTATTATTGTATTGGTATTGGGTGGATGGGTAAGGTGTTTGTGGAGAGTGGGTGGTAGTGAGACGGTGAAAGAGGGATAAATCTTCATTTTTCACAAGAGGAAGCCAAAAGGTAATGACTGACATTAAAAAAAAAAAAAAAAAGAAGTGGAGGGTGCCTGGGTGGCTCAGATGGTTAAGCATCTGCCTTCGGCTCAGGTCATGATCCCAGGTTCCTGGGATTGAGTCCCGCATCGGGCTCCCTGCTCCACGGGAGGCCTGCTTCTCCCTCTGTCTCTTTCTCTCATGAATAAATAAATAAAATCTTAAAAAAAAAGAAGTGGAAATAGAAGTATGCTATTTAGAAATGCAAATATGAATGCCGAAAGAAAGAACTAAAGAAAATGTTAGTCCCTTTAGAAGGAAAATTTTGTCATGGGAGACTGAAAACTAGACTGAGAAGATGATAGATAGATAGATGATAGAATGATTAAGCTTTCTAGAATTACTTATCCCTAACTGAATTACATGTATATATTTGAAAAATTAAAACTAAATTTAAACCATCTCGAAATTGAAAAACAATAGTCAGAAGTAGAAGACCATTTGTAGAAAGTATTACCCCACATTAATATCCTTAAAATACAAACTGTTTTTCAATTAATTTAAAAAATCAGTAACACTCCAGCAGAAAAAATAAATGAAAATGAAAATAAGTGAAGGAGAGATAATTGCAAGAAAAGAGATGCGGCAGAGTACCATTTTTTTAATAGTAAAAATTGGAAAAATAATGAGATTTTTTTTTTTTTACCAAACAAATTGGAAAATATTAACAAAGCAATAGTACTCTACCGGCACAAACACTCCTCCACGAGCTCCTTTATTGGATCTATGAAATGACTCAATCTTTCCCAAAAGGCATTTGCCAATATACAGAGAGAACTTTAAAAATTCTCCTGTTATTTAACTAGTAACTCAATTTCTAGGAATCTTTCCAAAGGAAATAAAATCAGAATTGTAAATAAAGTTTTATGTGTTCGGAAATTGGAAACAACCTAAACATTCAAAATTATGCTTTTTGTGTGTATTTCTTAGTCTGGCTGCTGGTTATACCAGTGTTTTCACTTCATGAACATTTATCAAGCTGTAGAATAATGATTTGTTCACTGTTCTGTGTATGTGTATATATATATATATGTATATATATATACACACACATATATAATGTATTATATGCAATAAAATGTAACAGTAAAAAGAAAATGGTTAAAGACTTAAAGCCATATTTTAAAAAAATCAATAAAGTAAAAATCTTCATTGAATAAGTAAAAAAGCAGTATATACAGTATTGCACAGCTTTTGAAAAAGTAACAATATAAAAAGTAAACATGCAGTATGTTATAGAATCTTGTGTTACAGAAGTATATTATTTTAATTTTATAATTACACTTAAAGTAATGATAGTAAAGACATGATATTTGTATAGTAAGTTTTGGCAAGAGGTTTTGTAATCTGTGATACATTTTCTCTTTTTCCTATCAAGGGTATCTTTTATCCAGTCATAGTATAACAAGTTTAATAAATTTTCTCTCTTTAGGTATTAATTTTTTTGGAATTGTCCTTAATTGTGCTTATGAACACGTGAATTGTTACAGTGAGAATATAAGAATGTTCAGCAATGTTACTAGATCACCAAAGAAAAGCCATTAGCCTTTGTCTACATAAGAAACAAGAAGTTATAACAGAAAACAAGATACAAGTCACAAGAGCAAGAAACTAAAACCAGCAAGAACAACAAAAAATGTCTAGAGTCTAATAAAGGATATAACAATGTCTATGTTTGTTTCTAAAATTTGCACACTGATTCTAAAATGTATTTGAATGAACGTCAAAGGCAATTTTAGAAAAACAAAACAAAAACAAAAACAAAAAACAAAGAAAGTGGCTTTCCCTATTATCTATTGACATACTATAAAACTACCACACTTAAAACACTATAGTCCTGGCACAGGAACTGTCCAATAAGCCCATTGAACACAGAAAGCTCAGGATCAGGCCATTTTATAGATAATAATCTGATAGAGATGATATTATGTAAGTTTTAGAAATAAATGATTCAATAAAGGATATGGAATAATTAGCTCACAATGTGGAGAAGAGATGATTAAGTTAGATCCCTATTTCATACCATATATAACTCCAAAGAAAGATAAAGTATATAATAACTCTTTGAATTTTAGTAAACATCATATATACAAGAAGGAATTTGAAAATATCACAATTTTAGATTCTATTCAACTACAGGTATCAAAGCCAAAATTAACAGATAGGTAACAGTATAAGGTATTTGCAATTTCTAAAACTTACCATTATCTAAAAGCGAGAATATAGATAAAACAACTTCCTGTAAAACAGCAAGAAGAAGACAAAATATCCAAAAGAATACTGAACAAAGAACATGAAGAAATATTCAGCCTCACTGGTAATCAGATACACGCACTTCAATTAACAAAAGACCCTTTTAATCCCACTAGAATGCCGAAAACAGGATTTAAAAAAATACCGACTGTAGGGAGATATACAGAGAAACAAAAGCCTTCAAGCACTTCCAATGGAAGGTCGAACTAGCGCAAGATTTCTACAGACAAATCTGATAGCACTTAATGCAATCAAGTATGTGTATGCCTTATAACACAGCAATTCCATTCCTGGATATGTAGCCTTGAGAAACTCTCACACAGCTCCATAAGAGAACAAAGGATGTGACTACAAAAAGTTGGAGGCAACCCAGTTTCCATTCCCAGAGGAGTGGATGAGCAAATTGTGATTCTGAATACGACAGAACCTGTTACAACAGTCAGCGAGTAAAAGTGATGAAAAAAGTAAGAGAACTTGAATGAGATTTACAGCACAGTGTCCTATATGACCGATCTAATAAAGCACACACCCACAAAACAACACTGTGTATTTATCAAGGATGCGCATTTATATATTGACATACAGAAGGTGGATTAGTAACAATACTAAATAAACTATAATCACTCTATATGGGTGTCACTCTATATGCTATCTAGGTATATGCCCAGGACCAGGTGAGTTCAGGATCCTCCTACTCTGCCATCTTCTTCAGAAGTCTACATTTAAAATTGTAGTCTGTATTTTTAACAAGCATAGCAGGTGATTCTTTTTTTTTTAATTTTATTTTATCTTATTATGTTAGTCACCATACAGTACATCATTAGCTTTTGATGTAATGTTCCATGATTCTTTTCGTATAACACCCAGGGCTCCATGCAGTACGTGCCCTCTTTAATACCCATCACCAGGCTAACCCATCCCCCCACCCCCCTCCCCTCTAAAACCCTCAGTTTGTTTCTTGGAGTCCATAGTCTCTCGTGGTTCGTCTCCCCCTCCGATTCCCCCCCCTTCATTTTTCCCTTCCTTCTCCTAATATCCTCCATGTTATTCCTTATGTTCTACAAATAAGTGAAACCATACGATAATTGACTTTCTCCGCTTGACTTATTTCACTTAGCATCATCTCCTCCAGTCCCTCCCATGTTGATGTAAAAGTTGGGTATTCATCCTTTCTGATGGCTGATAATATTCCATTGTATATATGGACCACATCTTCTTTATCCATTCATCTGTTGAAGGGCATCTCGGCTCTTTCCACAGTTTGGCTATTGCGGACATTGCTGCTATGAACACTGGGGTGCTTGTGGCCCTTCTATTCACTACCTCTGTGTCTTCGGTGTAAATAACAGCAGGTGATTCTTATGCAAGAATGCTGTAGGCCACACTTTGACAAACACTGAGAAAGTCTGAAATGCTAAGGTCCCACAACCCATTCTTTGTGATTTCTCTAGTTCCTGTCCCTTGTCTCGTTTGTGGTAGCCAGAGTTCTAATTCCCCCAATCCACTTGGATTCCTGACCCCTGGTGTACACACATCTTCTATGTGACCAATCAAACACTAACTAATGTAGCTCCTGCTGTGAGGGATTTTGTGGCTGTAATTAAGGGATCTCAAATCAGTTGACCTTAAAATAGGGAGATGATCTGGTAGGTTGATCCAATCACATGAGTCCTTTACAAGCAGAAAATTTTATGCGGTGGATCACAGACCAGGAAATCAGAGACATAGACTTTCTTTCCTGGAAGCAAGCCACACTGTGGCTATGAACAGCCACATGGCAAGAAACTGAGGATGGCCGCTACTTGCTGAGAGTGGTCTCTGGCCAATAGCTGGGAAGAAAATGGGGACTCTCAGCCTTACAGCTGAAAGGAGATGAATTCTGCCAACAACCAGTGAACTTGAAAGAAGAGCCCAAGCCTCAGACAGAACTGTATTGTTGATTAACACCTTGATTTCAGCCCCCAAGCAAAGAATGCAGCTATGCTGTGCCCAGACTTGAGATCTTCAGAAAACTGTGACAGAATTAATGTACATTGTTGAAGGCCACTAAGTTTGTGGTAATTTGTTATGAAGCTATAGAAAATTAATACAGTGTCCAGGATGTTCTTTCCACTGTTAAGGATGCTCTTTCCACTGATCTCCCTAGGCCTTTCTCTGCTCACCTGGCTCAGTGATCTTTTAAGACTTAATTCAAGAGTTACCTCTTCTAAGATTTCCTTGATATATTCTCATCTATTCTTTTACAGTAGGATATGTACATCTCTATTGTTTCCTTGATGATACATTATTTTTAATAATATATTACTTTTACTAATATATTTGTTTCCTATAAATATGCTTGTTTCTCCTGCAAGTGTGTAAACTCTCTGGGAAGAGGAACTATGTTCTATTTATTTCTGTATCCTTAGTCCCAAGCACAATGAATACCACATCCTAAGCAGTGAGTAGATGCTTGCTTGCTTGTTTGCTTTCCTGGTGAATGAATGAATGAATGAAAGTTAAGAAAACATAAGATAAAACTCATGTTTCTGATTGGATGATGGAAGAATGGTAATTCCATTGACTAAATCTTGATGGGATGACCATGTAATTTTGTGTCCAAATTGGGGCATTTTTGAGTGAAAAGATGTGCAATAACACTCAAGGATAAATTAGACTGTTCTTGGTGAACTGGGATGTACATTCTAGCTTCTCCTGAATATAGAGAGACTACAAAAAGCTCTATTATGGTACAAAAGTTTATCTCCTTTAACTTAGCAAGGCACTAGTTTTAAAAACACTTGTGTTGATGTTGAGGATACATGTATCCCCCACCTTTCAAAAGTACGTCTCCATCACTTCCTTTTTACAAAAGGCCTGCCTATCCCTTTTTGCTAACAGAAAGAAATCTGAGGAAGATTTTCACTTTTATGGAAAAAGGCAAAAAGCAAAAATAGTGTTCAACAAGCAAAACGGTTATGGAGGCAGTGTGCACCCTGTGCAGTGAGAGTGGCGCCACCAAGCTCCTTCCCCGGGAACTACACTCAGTGCCTCAGAATCCAGCCACCATAACTTTGAACTGTGTCTGTGAGCATCTGGGCTCTATCTGGGTTTACCCTGGGATCCATTAGCAAGATGTGTTCTAAGGTATCAGAAAAGCCTAAGAATAGTGATTTGGGGGTCTGGGAATGCTCAAAGCTTTTTCCATATAAGTTAATGGTAATTGCTTCTTCCTACACCATTTCAGTTTATAAAAGTTTTAATAGAAATGCTCTACTTTCAGAGAGTGAGGAAACCTATAATGTATTTCTTCACTAATTCCTCTGTCTCCCATGTATCCCACTTAGAACAGGGTTTCTCTTTAATTTCTTGTTTTTTGGGCCTTCCCAAAGAACTATTGTCTTCACTTTATTCTCCAAATTAGGTTTTTTGTTTGTGTGTTTTGAGAGAGAGAGCGAGCAGGGAGGGGAGTGGCAGAGGGAAAGAGAGAGAGAGGGAATCTTAAGTGGACTCGACGTCCAGCACAGAGCCCGACACAGGGCTTGATCTCATCAATTTGACATCATGACCTGAGCTGAAATCAAGAATCAGATGCTCAACCAGCTAAGCCACCCAGGCGCCCCTCCAAATTAGTTCTAGTATTGATCACCTACAAGGTGGGACATTTTATAATTATGGAGAAAGCACAACTCTCAGTCAGAGTAAAATCAAGTAGTTCTTGCCACACTGTGAAGTATCAGAGAATGTGGTGGAGAAAGATGCTAAAATTGCGAGGAAATTTTCTTTTGTAATTCAAAAATGACTAATTCAAACTTCATGGTGTATTAAGGAGCATAATTTTCATGTAAATGGGAGACTGTTTATAATAATAACAATGACGGCTATAGCTTACTGAGCCTGTAATGTGTCAGACAATTACTAAACAATACATACATGGCAGTTCTTTTTGCATCTGTTATATTGCTTCCTAAAGTCTTCTGCATGTTTGAAGTACTTCACAATGAAAATGTGTTTCATTTTAAAACAACATTATGAATTAGTTATTTGTAATGTTGAAGATATGAACTTTCTACAATTACATATATTACCTTATTTAATCCTTGTGAGAATACTGAAGAATCACAGTTTTGTCACTGATTCATCTTGTAACCTTGGAAAAGTTCTTTAATCCCTTTTAATTTCAGTTTCCTAACCCTAAAATAGGAATAATAAAAGGCCTTACCTCATAGAGCAATCATTTGTATTAAATAAAGAAGTATAAATCACTTCAATAAGCAGTTTTTGTATTATTATAAGATCCCATGTTTTAGAAGGGGGCTACTAAAACTCACAGAGATGAAGTAGAGCCGGGTGTGAAGGCTTAAAATCTTCAATCTTAACACAACACATCATGGCTGTCTCCTTACACAGTGATAAATTCACTTTTGTTGTATTAGTAGAAAGGGAATAGATTGTACTTTCCAAAGATGGCCACACAAATGACTTCAATCCTATATCCTCTTTTGAAATGGGACTTTACCCTTCTCCCAAAAGACAGAGTTTATTTCTCTATCCCCTTGAATCTTAGTGGGCTCTGTGGCTGTTTTGCCTGATAGAATATGGCTGAAGGGATGCTTTGTCAGTTCTGGGTGTAACCCATAATGGCCTGGCAGCTTTTCCTTTTTGTCTCCTGGCACTCTTGCTCTTGGGATGCTCGTCTTTGAACTAAGAGCCATGTAATAAGAAGGCCAAGTCTAATGAGAAGCCATGTGTAAGTGCTTTGGTTGTTAGCCAGCTGAGCTCCCAGCCAAGAGCCAGCATCAGTTGCCAATTATGTGAGTGTCCATTTTGGACATTTCCACCAGTCCAGCCCCCAGATACCTGCAGCCCAATATCACACGAAACAGAAAAACCAGTCAACTCATAGAATTGTGACAAATAATAAAAAAGGTTTTTTTCTTACTAAATTTTGGGGTGGTCACTTCTGTAGCAATAGACAGCTAATAGTTACTATGTGTCTACATTGTTTAAACAGAATTTCAGGGCTGGACCAGGATCCTATCTATAATTTAAAGTACTGTTTCTCTGGGAAAGTGTTTTCTAGATTCTAAATAACTGACACATAAATCAGTTTCAGATAATGTATTTGTAAGATTGGAACCACACATACCAAAATTTGTCCAGGACCTGGTAGAATACTTGATTTTGGTGCACAGAGCTCACCAGGAGAAAAGTTAAGAGTATGAATTAGACATGATTGTTACTGAAATTCAATGTCATTCTATTTTTCTCTGTGTTGATGCTCTTCCTCTCTTCCCCTACTCAATGTTTTGAATGTCTTCCAGCTAACTATGCCTCTCCAACCAGAACTGATTTTAGTTCCAAACTCCAGATTTTTCCTTCTTCCCTCAGACACACTAAAACCTCTTTTCAGTGAACTTGAAATACTCTGATAAAATATAAATAATGAAATATTACTAACTGAGATTTTAGCATCATATATATGTCACTCCCTTCAGAGATGTGTGCATTTCAATGAGGATCACAAACTCAATTCAAAGTAATGAATGCCTAATGGTGAGGGGGAATGGAATATTTTTTAGGTTGAAGGCTTGATAAAATCTCTACCCGGGTCATTTATGCAGGTGCTAGTAAGGTCTGTAAGACAAACCAAGAGTGGATATAATACAAATATATATACTTAAAGCAATGTAATTTTAGAAAAATAATTAATCCATGTGATAATGTCTAGTGTCAATTGTAAACATTTTTTTTCCTTTGAACTAGTAGACTTTAGTTCATTCAATTATACACATTCATAAATTAGGCATATGCGCTTGAGTTTCTGCAAGGATGTGCACATTTCACATGGTATATTTCTTGGCAGGGACCCAGCTTCACAAACTGATTTACATAATGCAGTTTGAATTAAGACAGAGGATCTGAAGGCCACCACTACCTTTCCTCTACAAAAAGAGTATAAATGACTTCTGGATGAATGAGTGTTAGTGGTTGTCTTCTGTCCTTGACTGCTAACTCTCTATTACACAGTTATTTTATAAACGTGGCTAGTCACGTCCTCAATAGCAAATTGCCATGTATTATCAAATTCATTAATTAGGATTCTATTTGTTGTTCTATTGTGAAAATTGATCACTTACTTCCTTAAATTAAGCATTCTGTCTGTCTCAGAACTCTGTTTCCCTAAAGATATTAACTAAGGTAATCCTGTGGAAAAAGGAAAATGTCTGAATTTTGTATACAATTGTGAAATTCCAAAACATTATTTTTTATGTAATGACTATCATCAACTAAGGAGCCTGCTGCTTAGAGTTAAAAGATGATTTATAGCTGACAAATGGCAAGTATTATCCCAATTAAGGACTTGGTTAGGAGCAATTACTCTCATGGACATTAATCCATTTTTAGAGTTTAAGTATTTGAATATATATGATAGGCTTACAATAAATATCATAGGTGCATTTCTGGATAATTTACCATCTAAAAAACTTGACATATTCCAAGTAAAGTTCTTACAACTTAGATGTTATTATTTGGGAATTCCATGGACCCTCCATATGTCCAGTCTGATGATAGTCTAATTTATTCTCAATATTTTCAATTGATTAAAAACATAAAATAATATCTATCAATTACTGTATTTTGTTTCTGTTTGGGTGAGTATTTCTAAAAGATTAACCTGAGTCACCCACTTTATAATTTTTTAGGCCATTTAAAAAATAACTATATCATTAATCAAATATGTAATCTCAAAAGTTTATTTTTTAAAGCAACAATTTATCTTAAATTTGCAGATTCTTTGGTTTTCATGACATAAATATGAATGTATCACTCACAGTGTATGGTGCCAATAAACTAATCTCAAAGCATGATAAGAACTGGAATGATACTCCATAACATTTTCTATACAGATATTTACAATTGGAAACTATTGTTCCATTCCCTAGCAATTAACCATCCTAATGGAGTCCAGGGTTGTCAGATTAGATCAGCAGCTTGCCAGGAGAATACAGGCCACAGTCCTTTGCAGTTCTACTGACTCTCAACTCAGTAACTCTTAATTCAGCACAATATTCATGGGTTCATTATATTCCTTAAATTAGAAATATGGCAGGCTTTTTTGTTATGGGTCTTAAAAATTCCTATTTTTTTTTAGGTTTAAATCACCATAACCATTTGTTACCTGTCATTTCTCTACCTTCGCTATTCCCCTATGCTGATTCAGTTTTCCACTGACTATTACACATCCTTGAGTATTTTTCTGAGTGTCAGTCAGTTTATAATATACTTTGAGTGCTTATAAATCTTAAAATATCCTACTAATGTTTTAAATGTCTCATCCTTTTTACCACAATCAGAATTATGAACATGTTTTAGATAACATCTCATGTATTTTCTCCACTTACTTACAAGTAAGCCTAATGAAATTCCTTCATACAATAGGATGAAGGCACTCCTACATTTCAGTGTCTTGCACTTTAACTAAGCATAATGGCCTTGTCAGTACTGAGGAGATTACAGCTTTCCAAGCAGACTTTTTAAAAATAAATTATCAGGGCGCCTGGGAGGCTCAGTGGGTTAGCATCTGCCTTTGGCTCAGGTCATGATCCCAGGCTCCCCTGCTCAGTGGGGAGCCTGTTTCTCCCTCTTCCTCTGCCCCCCCCTTGTTTGTGCTCTCTCTCTCTCAAATAAACAAATAAAATCTTAAAAAATAATAAAAAGAAATTATCTTGGATTTTTTTAGTCTTATTTAATTCATATAAGGATTTTTTTAAGTTTATAAAAGCCAAGTTTGACAGTTTGTTTGTTTTGTTTTGTTTTTTAAGATTTTATTTATTTATTCATGAGAGACAGAGAGAGAGAGAGAGAGAGAGAGACGGCAGAGGCAGAGGGAGAAGCAGGCTCCCCGCCGAGCAGGGAGGTCGATGCGGGACTCGATCCCAGGACCCTGGGATCATGACCTGAGCCGAAGGCAGACGCTTAACTGACTGAGCCACCCAGGTGTCCCAAGTTTGACATTTTGAATTCCAAATTTGGTTGTAACCTATATAATGTACCATCTATTCAATACTTAATATTTAGCTATAAAATGAAAATTTCTGTCAATTATTTGGACACTTATTCCAAGATATAGAGACAGTTTTAGCTCTGAGTTAACAGATTATGTTCAGTCATGAAACCTAAGAAGTCATTTTCCCTCTGGCTTTACTAATTGATAACTATTTATATTTTAATATAATCTTCACCAATTTTTACAGGCAAATAACATGTTCTGTGTTGGCAGTTTAGTAAGCCATGCTTTGGTTACAGGTGAGTTGAATCATTTTCCTCAGTTAATTGAACACCCGTACTTCTTCCAGTAGATTCTACGTTTTTTTCCTCTTTGTCCACTTGTATTGTGGTGTTCATATATTGATTTGAGGAACTTATCATTTATACTGATGGCAACTGTTATGGAATGAATTTTGTCCCCCCAAATTATATATTGAAGGCCTAGCCCCAAATGTGACTGTTTTTGGAGAGAGGGCCTTAAAGAAGTAACTAAGGTTAAATGAGGTCAGAACAGTGGGGCCCTAATCTGGTAGGACTGGTATCCTTCCAGGAAGGAAAGACACTAGGAATGAATTGCCCGGAGAACAGGCCATAGGAGGACAGTGAGAAGGTGGCGTCCATAAGCAAAAGAGGGAGAAACCAAAACTGCCTCCATCTTGACCTTGGACTTCCAGTCTCAAGAACTGTGAGAAAATAAAGATCTGTTGTTTAAGCAGTACACTGTGTGCTATTTTGTTACAGTAGCCTGAAGAGTAACTAATACAGTAACTAATAAATTATCTAGTACTGTATTACAAACCCTTTTTTTTCTGCTTTCTTCAGGGTGTTACAATTTTTTATAATTCCTTAAAGGTTTTTTTTTTTTTTTAAGTACTCAAATCTATCCATATTTCCTCAAGGTTTTTACTTTTGGATTTATACTTAGATTTCTTAAGTTTAAGATAATACTGATATTCATTTAGTTTTTTTCTAACACTTTTGTGATTTGATCTTGACCATTGAAGTGGAGGTTAGATTTAAATCTTCATGCATTTATAATTTATTTTGCTGCATGATACAAGAAGATAACTTTATTTCTTTCCTTAAAATGAATCAATTATTCCAACACTATTAATGAAATAACTCATCTTCTTGTTACTAACCTGAAGTGCTCATTTCTTGTACATACTAAATTATTTTACACACTTTATAGACTGTGTCCATTGACCTGTGTTGATGTTAGCATCACAGTCACTTTCTGTGGCCCTTGAAATATCACAGAACATCATGACTCCAAGGGGAGGAAAAAAGTCTCTTCCACTTGTCAGTGATACCTGCACACAACTTGTTTTTGTTATTTTTATGAGGTTTTTTTAGATGAAAATTTAATAATATTGCCACAGTTTTAAGTTAACCAGAATAGAATTTTGTTTGGGACTGACTTAAATATATATGTCATTTGGAGGGTAATGTTATTTTTACCATTTTAAGTCTTCCTATTTGGAAACTTGGTATATCTTCCAATTTATTCATGCTTTATTTATATTCCTTAATAAAACTTTGATTTTTTTCATCACATAGGTCCCTTACAATTTTTCTTACATTTATTCTTACATACTTTATATATTTATTATTTTTCTGAATGGCATTTTTTTCTTTCTAATGTATTTTCTAACTGGATTCTGCTGCATGTATTAAAACTGACACATATTCATTATAAGTAGGTATTTCTTATTTTATTATATCTAATGTCTTAAACTTATAAATATGAAAGTTTTCCTTCTTTTTTAATAGTAAATGCTTCTTATGTGATTGATTTGCTTAAAATTGCTAGAAAAAAATATTGCATAATAATGGCCCAGAGGAATTTTTGTTTTATTTTTGAAATTGAGACATGACTTTAGTGTTATACTATTAAGTTATGATTTTAACTATGGATTTTAGAAATATATTTTTTATCTTATTAGGAAATCACTCTTCCATTCCTGGTTTACTTAGAGGGTTTTAGTACATTTTATTTTAACAGAAATTGTTACTGAGTTTTATTAAATTTCATTTTGTTATCTATGCAGATAATTCAATCTTTTTATATTAGTCTATTAATGGCTTAAATGTATCAGAGTTCTAATTATTAAACAAATCTTGCGTCCTGAAATATAGCTTATTAGATGGGTTATGTTACTATTTTAGTGTTGGAATAAATTTGCTAATCTTCTATTTCCATGTCTGAGAAAAATGCAGGTTTTTCAGACCTACTGAATGCTGCTAAAAACTATTAAAACATTTTTTTCACCTCTTCTTAAAATCATGGAAGCCCTGACAAAAAATTATAAGGATTATCAGTCCAAAATCTAAATGAAGGTTTGGACCCAGAGGGGTAATATGAGTATCTAAGGTACCTTTTGCTCTCAGGGCATTGCTGCCTATGAAAAATGAAGCTGTTGTTTCATTCACTCACAGGACGTGGGGGACTGAGGACAAATCTCAGGCAATCATCCTATCCACAAAATTCCAACCCCCAAAGCACAACAGTAGTAGGGTGAAGTGACCCAGAGGTAGTCCACCGGGACTCCCTCTCCTGGAGGACTGCGAGGCAAACTGTCTGTACAAAGCAGAAAGGGAATGAGGGGAAGAGGGCATCTTTGGGGCAGGGGCACCACTAGTCTCAGTTCTTGAGTGGGTCGGTGTCTTAAAGTCACCTCACTGAGGGGTCCAATAAGCCTCAAGCTGTGAATAGTTTATAAAGTGGACCTAGACTGGTAGTGTTCCCAAAGCACCTGGCAGAAACAAATGTGAATTCTCTTTAAAGGAAAACATTTTTTTTAAAGATTTTATTTATTTGACAGAGAGAGACACAGCGAGAGAGGGAACACAAGCAGGAGGAGTGGGAGAGGGAGAAGCGGGCTTCCCGCGGAGCGGGGAGCCCGATGCGGGGCTCGATCCCAGGACCCTGGGATCATGACCTGAGCCAAAGACAGACGCTTAACCGACTGAGCCACCCAGGCGGCCCTAAAGGAAAACATTTTTTATATCAGGCCTAAATGTGTTCCACAAATAATTTCCCCCAGGAATGATTGGCTGACAGTGAATGATAGCTAACAACTAAAGGGAATGATACATTATTGAGAAATTGAAAAACTAAATCCACAAAAATTTCAAATATTGGAATTATCAAATACAGAATATAAAACAAAGATGCTTGCTATGTTTAAGAGAGAAAAGAAAAACTGGAAATTATGGATCAAGGCATTATATTGAAAGAGAAGAAAAAGAAAGAAAAAGAAAGAAAAAGAAAGAAAGAAAGAAAGAAAGAAAGAAAGAAAGAAAGAAAGAAAGAAAGAGAGAGAGAGAAAGAAAGAAAGAAAGAAAGAAGAAAGAAAGGAAGAAAGAAAGAAAGGAAGAGAAAGAAAGGAAAGAGGGAAGGAGGGAGGGAAAGAAGAAGAAGGAAAGAGGGAGAGAGTAGATTATGAATGAGAATGAAAGAAAATTTTTAAAATTAAAATATTAATACCTAACATTAGAAACTTATGCTTCTGGGAAAATGGATTAAATCACTTTCCTTTATTTTGCTAATATGACTAAAAATCATGCATATTATACATAAAACAAGCATTATAAGACTCTAAAAGGTGGAGAGAAGGCAGATCAGCTAGGAACCTTAGGACCCAAGAAATGACAGATGATTTCTCTGAGTGTTTTTTTTGTGGTTGGTTGGTTTCTTTGCCTTATATATCCCAGACTTGATGATGATGAAGCTGGCCTCCCTTAAATACCAGCAGGTGCAGACCAAAAAAGAAAAAGAAAAAAAAAATCCGCTCTCTCCACCCAAAGGATGAAGAAAAAGAGGGAAATTAGAAGCCTAACAAGACAAAAACATTATAGACAATAATCTTGTTACCCCAATGAAATGTGAAAGAAAAGTGGTCCACCTCCACCCCCATTAGCAAAAAGTGGATCATCTAGACTCCATCCTTGAAAGGCTGTAATGAGGCACCCTACCACTTACAAAGAGCTGGGATTTTGATCTCTGCTGGCTTGTAACACAGGTCCCCCTACCCTGCAGTGTCAGTGAAGACCACAAGAGGAGCCTGGATTCCCAAAGACAGTAACAAGGTGCCCTTCCCTCTCATTGCTGGAGTGGCATCCGAGGAAGTCTAGTGGAGAAGTCAGGCTTTTTACATTGCCCAAAGCCAAAAGTGGTTTCCTTACAAAAACAAACAAAACTGCCAATTGCATGGCTGGTATACTCGCCACCCAAGCGGGAATGAGGAACGTACCCACATACCCACTTCAGATGTCAGAGGAGGTTATATGGAGAACCTGGACTTCTACTCCAGTTTGCAGTAATGGTGTGAAAGAGGTACTTTTGGTGGCCCGGAAAAATCAGTCAAATAAAGGACTGAAGCAAGAGAAAAATTACTATCTCTCATTCAAGAAAACTAGAATATATAGCTACTGACAAATATCCCATCGCATCCGATAATATATTTTACTTTTTTTAAAAAAGTTTTATTCATTTATTTGAGAGAGAGTACAGCAGGAAGGGCAGATGGAGGGAGAGCATCACAAGCAGACTCTGCACTGAGCACGGAGCCAACATGGGCCTCGATTCATGACCCTGGGATCACAGCCTGAGCCAAAAGCAAGTGTTGGAGGCTTAATCAACTGTACCACTTGGGCGCCCCTAATAACAAATCCAATAATATTGCAAATTTTGTCTATTACCCCTTTCTCTGTCCATAATGTGGTCACTATGTTAATGACTCTTCTTTCCCTGGTAAGTCCCTCCACCTATGTACTTGATTCACCAGCCTTCGAACCCACCAGCACCTAACTGCATCACTAATAATGCCCTGATCTCAGCCTCTCTACTCCTTCTCAACCTATAAAAGTCTCTCTCATAGCCAGGCCTCCTTCCCAAACATTTGCCCTATTCTCCTGTCATTTTCCCACTACCTGTCATTTCCCATTTTCCCACTGCCATTCTTGAAAATGTAGTCCTGGACTGTAGGCTCCATTTCATCTGCTTTTAACTATTCCTCAACAACATGCAACTTAGAAGTGGTTACATTGCTCTGTGGTATTATGACATTGTGTTGTTACCATTTATGTTATGCTCATCCTCATCGCATCACACTAGGAGCAGGGAAGAGACCATATTTACTTATTATCATATTAGTAGAAACACATGAAATTCTACTTCTGAAAATTGTGTTCATTTTGACCATTGGGAAACTCTAATAAATGAGTTCTTTAGTGGAAAAAAATTAATATGTAAAATTAAGTACAAGAATTATATTAATGGAAGATTGTTATATAATACCTGTGAATGAGCTAAATAATCAAGGTAAAAGAACAGAGACCTAATATTTTAAAAATCTCACTATATGCTGTTCATAAGAGATATATCTCACAGCCATATGCAGAGGTCTAAAGATTGTTGCAAAATGTACCACAAAAATATGATTTGGAAGGGCACGAGTGGAATAATATGCATATTAGACCAAGAAAACATTAAGGTGAAAGTCCTTACTAAAGAAAAAGTGATCACTTCATAAGAAAAAGTTAAATATACCAGTAAGAGTTATTTCCATTTTAATGCTCTAATAACATGGTTTCCAAACCTATGTAGGAAAAATTAACAGAACTATTTAGAGGAATAGACAAACCCTCAAAGTGGAGAAATCTAACATGCATCTTCCAGTAATTGAAAAAAAAGGCTAAAAATTAGCAAGAAAGATTTGAACAGTGGTGAGCAAACCAGATCTAATGAGCATATGCCATTATGCCGATTGACTTTCTTTTCAAGCAAATCACAACATTACTAGAAAATTGACTATATACTTGGTCATAAAATAAGTTACAACAATTAAAAGAAAAAATGAAAACAAGTTAAGCATGTCCTCTGATTATAATGCAGTTAAGCCAAAAATCATTAACCACAAAATCAGAAAAACAGATTTAAAAATCAGGACACTTCTTAAGAACTCATGATCAAAGAAGAAATCATAATAACATGATAAAATATTTTGAACAAAATAATAGTTTATAACTGTAAGGTACAGCTAAAGTAATATGAAAGAAATGCTCAGTCTTAAATGCATATGGGAGAAAATAAGAAAATTCAAGCAGGTAAACAAACAAAAAGAATAGCAAAACATACCCAGAGAATAGAGAAGGAAGAAAATAATAATAGGTAGAAAAGACATTAATGAAATAGAGAGAAAAGACATAAGAGAGAGAATGAACAAAGCCAAAAGTGGTTTCCTTACAAAAACAAACAAAACTGCCAATCTCATGGTGAAACAGTCCAAGAAAAAAAAGAGAAAGCACAACAACGAATATTAGGGGCAAAGTACATATAACCTAAAATCCTAAAGACCTTCAAAGGATAATAAGTCAATATTTTGAATAATTTTATGCTAATAATTTTGGTAGTTTAAGTAAAATATATTCCCCAAAACACGATTTCCAAATCTGACTCAAGAAGTTTCATGATACAAAACCAGTTTAGAAAATAGACCCAGCCCCTTGGGCAGATAGGGTTTAAATCATGTATTAATAGTGGAGGCAGGTCTGAATTTGAATCCCAGCCCCACGATTTATCAGCTGTTTGGGCAAACTAACCTCTCAGTCTCAGATACATCATTTAAAAAATGAGGCTTGGACATCTGAAAAGCAGTTTTATATTATTCAAAAAAATATTTCAGTTGTTCATGTGCACTGATAGTTCATTTAGAACAAAAGAAACTTTTTAAAATCTAAGTTTCTTCCTTTGGAGACAGAATATTTACAATGCTGCATTGAAAGAACCAGTTGACATCACTCAGCAAGTATTCTCTTAAGACTAGTCAACCCAGGAATCTGAGATATGTTTAAAACTATCCTAGAATACCAAACTTTACAACGGTACCAGTTAGTTTCAACTTTGCATTAAAAATTGTAAATTTACATCTGTTACCATAGAAGAAGAAGAGGAAGAAACACCTTTATTATTTTTATTTCAGTTAATAATAGAGGGAGGTGGAAATTATCTGTATCTATAGTATCCATGAGTATAATGAATAGACCCTTTTAAATAATCTTACATGTTCAGCCTAAGAACAAACTGTTGGAGAAATAGATTATTTGTCATATTACTGTAATATGATCAGACTCAATACTGAGATATATAAAGAAATGTTTCTATTAACTTCATGAAATTTCTACATCTCTATCTGCTTTCCTGGTCATGTGGTCAAAGACGGTGATAGAAAATATGCATATGTTAGCAATACAATAAATTCTCGTTAAGTGAAAGGGCACAAACCACTTGGAAATAATCATTTTTATTATTTGGCTCTCAAAATCATGTAGATATTCAGATCTTTTGCAGATAAATTTAGATAAAAAGTTATAATGAATTGACAAACATTTTCTGCCAGAAATCTAAGAGCAACTCAACTATCAAATAAATGTAAAGTCATATTTTCTTTGTTGAATAAGTCTTATGGAATGGAGCATTGAGACCTTAGTACACATGAAATAACTCTTTCAAAGCATCAAAT
Source organism: Callorhinus ursinus (assembly GCF_003265705.2). NCBI lineage: Eukaryota > Metazoa > Chordata > Mammalia > Carnivora > Otariidae > Callorhinus > Callorhinus ursinus. Next base: position 20,195,513 of record NW_027397067.1, on the reverse strand, counting down.
ATCTTTCTTCCCACTTTATCCCTGGGAAATCCAGCCTCAGAAGTGTCTGCTTGGCTAGACTGTTCTGTCGTTTATTTTTTTGCCCAGTGAAATTGGTGGTTTTTCTCTTCAATCACCAGGAAGGCCCTGTTGCTGCCTCCTCTGAGTTCTCTAATATTTCAAAAGGTTCTACTGGAAATTTACACCCTTAAGTTTATAGGTAACACAAACAACTTCACCATGGAGGATGAGGCAAAATATCAACACAGGTGAGAGGTTCCAACACACTCCTGTGCAAACGGCCCAGTCTGGATGGCCTAATTTAGCACATTTTATGTGTTGTACATCATGTAATTGTGGCACGTGTGTTCATTGTACTTCTTTGACTACACTGTATGTTTTCTTAGTGCTAGGACTTTTACTTTTTTTTTTTCCGGTATATCTCATAAGGTTGTTTGTAGGGGAAATGAAGGTCTGGGCTCTGGGTATTTACCTAAACTTCAGCCTAACCTGCTCCACTGTTGTATGTTTCCCTTATCAGAATATGATTTTTAAAAATATAGTCTATTGGTAAAAAACACATTTTTTTTAATAATGAGTTTCTTTCTTTTTTTTTTTTTTAAGATTTATCTCTCCATTTCAGAGAGAAAGAGAGAGAGCTTGGAGGGGAGGGGCAGAGGGAAAGGGGAGAGAGAATCCCAAGCCAACTCCAGGCCAAAAGCAGATCCCAATGTGGGGCTCAATCCCAGGAACCTGAGATCATGACCTGAGCTGAAACCAAGAGTCAGATGCTCAACAGGCTGTGCCACCCAGGCACACCAGTAAAAAAACATTTAAGGGAAAGGAGGAAGGAAGGGATGGAGAGAGAAAGAAGGAGGGAAGGAGAAAAGGAGGGAGGGAGGAAGACCACTGCTCCACAGCTCCTGGTGTATAGCTAGGGCCATAGAAGGATAATGGGTTGATAAACCATAATAGCTTATTAGCCAGGGATATTCATTTCTTGCCTCTCTCCAACAAAAAAGATAAAAACTTCATTTGCTGTTAAGTGGTGGTTGATTAGCTAAAATGAGGTAAGTTTTTAAATGCTGTAGATTTTGTGGACTCTTTTTGGTTTATACAACTTCATTCTATAAGAATCACATGTACTTCTGGAATCAGATCTGCAATTCTTATAATCAACTACAAAAAGAGGAGGCTCCATTGTATTGCTGATGTTGTGAAGTGACACTAGATAGTAGGACTCCAGAGATAGAAATGCCACAGTTGTATTCAATGTAGTAGACAGTCCATAGTACATAAAATACAATTTTGCAGTCAGTCCTCCCTTATTTGATTTTAAAAAGCCCCTGACCTTCCAGAAAAATTTTTTTTAAAAGATTTTATTTATTTATTCGAGAGAGAAACAGAGAGAGCAGGGGGAGGAGCAGGTGGAGAGGGATAAGCAGATTCTGTGCTGAGCATAGAGTTCAGCCCCAGGACCCTCAGATAATGACCTGAGCCAAAACCAAGAGTCAGACACTTAACTAACTGAGCTATCCAGGGTCTCAAAAAATTTCTTTTAGGCATATATATTATATTCCACATGAAGCTGAATTTCTAAAACATTTCTTTTACCAGATTATTCTAAAGTGCCTACAGACTTAATGTCTTTTAAAAATTTGTTGACTTTCATATTGATAGTGCATGTTTGACACCTCACTTTTGCCTCCATCTTTTTGTTGTACAAAGATAAAGGATTATCCATCAGAACTCTATCCTTTAAAAGAGAGCTTTGCAACTTAGAGAAATAGCATGTGCTCTCTAGCTTTCTCTCTTTCCAATGAAATAGAAAAAATTCCTTTGTACTTGTGGCGATGACATTCCAAAATATCCCATTACTAAAACAAAATACAGCAACCAGTTTTTAAAAATCCACCTTCAGTTCCCCTTATGCATTCATTTAAAGAAAATCCTGTCCTCTATGCTTACTTCTTCCTTTCTTCCTTTGTCTTCAATTTACCAAATACCAAGTTCTTATTCTATTATACCTCAATGATGGTCTTTCTTTTAATTTTGTCTTTAAATATTCCACTTCTGGACAAATGCAAAGAAGGTGCATAAAGCAAAGAATTTTAGCAAGATAACAGAGTCCTGTGAATACCATTTTAGAATATGGACCCCTTAAAACCGAATTCTTAGAGGCATTTGTTTATATGTTAATAAAAAATGCAAAAATAAGAAATAAATCACCTGGACCTGAAAGAAAGAAAGAAAAAAGAAAGGAAGGAAGGAAGGAAGGAAGAAGAAAGAAAGAAAGAAAGAAAGAAAGAAAGAAAGAAAGAAAGAAAGAAAGAAAGAGAGAGAGAAAGAAAGAAAGAAAGAAAAAGAAAGAAAGAAAGAGAAAAAGAAAGAGAGAAAGAAAGAAAAAGAAATCATGAAATCATTAGGGGAAATTCCATTCTGATGTGTCAGATCTGGTTTGGAAAGATGGGGAAAGACTATGGTGATAATCCCAGTGCTTGTCAAGCTCATTCATTATTTGACCATCATTTAGAAAAGAAGTATCCAGTAATAATCTATTTTTCCCTTATTTGACTTCAAAAAAGTGGAAAATTATATCCTGAGAGCACATGAATATATTCTAAAAGAATATGCATGATTTTCTCCTCCTTGGTGTATTATAATACTGTGGTATAGATATTTTTATGTGACAGAATGGGTGGAAAAGTATTTCCCATCCAAAAATCACTGAGAACTTTATGTGTCCTATTTTGTAACTCTTTAAAATAACTACCTTTATTCCCTTACCACAGAAGCCTTCTTTTGACTCCTTCATTGGGAACCTATTAAGATTTCTTCAGTATGTTTGGTAAGGAGAGCAACATTTCAAAGTGTGATTCAGTCCACCATTTGGAAACTTGGAATAAGAAGACAACACATTTTTATAAATGTAGTGTGGCTGACCAAGAAGCTGCTATTCTGAGACAAATCATGGGATTAGAATATCTATGAGTTTCTCTTATTCCCTACAAAAAGATATTTTCTCATTTCTTTCCATAGTTCAGACTAACCTTTGTTGAAAATTCTATCACTCCATTTTAAATAAACATTCAATTGTGAATCTCTAGAGTATTTCTACAGAATGAATGTACATTGATGTGAAGAGTAGGTGCATTTTAATCTTATTTACCCTATGTGTGAGGATTTCTTTTTTAGAATCTTAAATTGTAACTACTTTAATATTTTTATTATATTCTGATTCTCATGAAAAGATCTGATGTTTCCTGAGCCTATTTCCAACCGAGGCAGCATCAGCTCAGTGTGACTATGAAAAGGTTTATAATTTTGATATCTAAAATACAAGATCACTACTTAGAAGAGAATAAACCTCTTTGCCCATGAATGGCAGCTACAAAGCAACCAGAAAAAATCTATAGGATCTCTTCCAAAGTTTTTGCACCTACTTGTGTGTGCTAAATTCAAATGTGATATCCATTTGAGAATAAATTCTTTGGAAGGGTAAAACCTGAACCTTGACTTTCAGTCTTTACTTTTTGTTGTGGGTTATTGTAGTTTGGTGATTCTTTGTTTTTTACAGAAACATCACAACAGAGCCAGAGTGTCTAGGCCACACAGAGAAACATTCTAAACATTCTTTACATTGTTGATAGAGACAGCACAGGCAATGACAAAGCACTTCAACCTTTTACCTTCAACGTCTTTCATTTTAAGCCTTCTATGATTCCATCATTTCTGTGAATAAAAAATAATTCATATTTATGAATAAATAAGGGAAAATGGATACCCCAACAGCATAATAGCATGACAAAAGTAAAACTCCGAGTTCTGCAACAAATGTCTTCTTTTAATACTTACTTAGACTGGCTCCAAAAGATAGTAGAGTTTGGGGACTCTTCTAGTACATCTTTTCCCAGATTAAGCCTTTGATCATGCCATTTGCAAAACATGGATGGACCTAACAGGTATTATGCTAAGTGAAATAAGTCAGACAGAGAAAGACAAATACCATATGATTTTACTTATATGTGGTATCCAAAAAACAAAACAAATGAATAAACATGAAAAAGCAGAATCAGACCTATAAATTCAGAGAACAGACTGATGAATGCCAGAAGGGAAGGAAGTAAGGGAATGGGCAAAATGGGTGAAGGAGAGTGGGAAGTAAAGGTTACCAGTTATGGGATGAATAAGGCATACAAATAAAAGTCACAGCACAGGGAATATAGTCAATGATATTGTAATAGAGTTGTATGGTGACAGATGGCAGTTACTCTTGTGGTGAGCGTAGAATAATGTATAGAGATGTTGAATCACTATGTTGTACACCTGAAACTAATGTAACATTGTGTGTCAACTGCACTTAAATAAAAAAATAAAAAAATAAATCTTTAAGCATATGTTAAATAGACTTAAAAGTCTCTTAGATTGGAGAAAAATGATAAAATCAGTAGTTATTGGATTTATGGGGAAGATGGCAGAATGGGAGGATTATAGGTTCGCTTTGTTCCATGTATCCATCTAGATAATATCCATATGTGTAAATAACCCAGAAAACAACCTGAAGACTGGCAGAACAGACTTTCCACAGCTAATCATAGAGAAGAGGCCACATCATAAATGGTAGGAAGGGTAGAAACCCAGTGGGGAGTGAAACTGAACCACAAAACTATCACAGGGCAGGAGCAACACTGCAGGTATGGAGAGAGGAGAGGAGCAGACCCCACACCAGACACCCCAGGCATGGGGGACCCACACTAGGAAGATGAATTTCCATAATATTTGACTTTAAAAACTGGGGGGACTTAGCCTTGTGATTTTTTACGATCAGTGGGGATTAACACCTGGAACTTTAAAAATCAGCAGGCTGGGTTCTGGGAGAGCTGGAGGGTGATAGGAAACTGAGTCTCTGCTCTTAAAGACACAGTATAACAAAAAGCCCCACTGAGATACATCGTAGGAGCAGCAGTTTAAAAAATGCCTGGAAAATAAGGAAGGAGACTTATTTACTAATCTCAGAGAGTATGCTGGAGGTGCAGGAATCTTTAGGAGACTTCCCCAAGATAAAATAGCAGGCAGGCACCATTTCCCTCCCTGGTCCCCCAGCCTAGACACATGGACACCTACAGGAACGAGTGTAGCAGGAACACTCTCCACATAGCTTGCTAACAGCTCATGTCCCACCACTGCCTTCTACTGTAGACCTACCCATCCAACACACCCTCATCAGAACTCCATCCAAAGCAGGGCAACAAGTGTGGCAGTATGCAAACAGCCCCAACAGGGGCCAGCATCACTCAAAGTGACTGTTTCCCTGAGGAGAAGGGAGGAAAACCACACACACAATTCAACTGCAGCCTCAGCAGTGGGCTGGAGGTGGACATCTGGTCTGACTGCAGGCCCCACCCACCAATGAAGGTCTCAGGGGACAACACAGGGAAACCTAATAGTGTGGTGCAACTGAAGCTCTGGCAAATGCCTGTTCTGAACCAACTCAAGCCCAAAGCAGCCCTAGACCAGCCCATTAACAACACAAGGACCAAACTCTGCCCATAATGGGCAGAGAAAACCGTTGCAGACAACTGGACTGAAGGCAAATGCAGTTTAGCCAAAATAGCAGGGTGCATGCAATACACATAGGAGTCACCCCTGAAGCCCCAGCTTCTAGTAAACATGGGACTTTGCACTGCAGGGCACTATAGGAACTCTTCTTCATAAGGTTACTAGTTTCAAAACCAGAAGACGTAGCTGACTTTCTTAACACAGAAAGAGACAAAGAGAATTAGACAAAATGAGAGGACAGAGGAATATGTCACAAATGAAAGAACAGGGAAAATCACACAAAGAGAACTAAATGAAATGGAGATAAGTAATATCTCTGATAGAGAATTTAAAGTAATGGTCATGGAGATATTCACTGGACTCAAGGAAAGAGTGGAGGACCTCAGAGAGACCAACAAAGGGATAGAAAAAAAAAGATCTAGTCAGATATGAAAAACTCAATAATTACTGAAATTAAGAGTACACTAGAGGAAATAAACAGTGGACCAGAGGTAGCAGAAGAATGAAACAGTAACCTGGAGATGGGAGGAATGCAAAGCAATCAAACTGAGCAAAAGAAGAAAATAGAATAATAAAAAAATGAGACTAGATTAAGGGAACTCAGCAAAACCATCAAGCAAAATAACATTCACATTATAGAGATTTCAGAAGAAGAGAGAGAAAAAGGGGTAGAAAAAGTTATTTGAAAAAATAATAGCTGATAACTTCCCAAATCTTGGGAAAGAAACAGACATCCAGATCCAGGAGGCACAGAGAGTCCCTAACAAAATCAACCCAAGGTGGTCCACACAAAAACATAGTAATTAAAATGGCAAGAAGTAGTGATGGAGAAGGAATTTTAAAACAACAACAACAAAAAACAGGTACATACAAGAGAAACCCCATAAGGCTATTGGCTGATTTTTCAGCAGAAACTTTGCAGGCCAGAAGAAAGTGCGATGATATATTCAAAGTATCTGAAAGGAAAAAACATGCAATCAAGAGTATGCTATCCAGCAAAGCTATCATTCAGAATAAAAGGAGAGATAAACATGTCCCAGACAGATGAAAGTTAAGGAACTCATCACTACTTAACCTTCATTACAAGAAATGTTAAAGGGGACTCTCTAGTAGAAAGGGAAGATCATAAGCAGAAGTAAGAAAAGTAGGAAGCACAAAAGCATTAAAATTAAATATATCTAGAAAAAAATCAGTCAAGGGATTCACAAAATAAAAGGATGTGAAGTATACCTTATATCTAAAATGTGGGGGTGGGGAGTAAAAGTTTAGTGCTTTTAGAACAGTTCAAACTTAAGTGACCATCAACTTTATGTAGACTGCTATATGCATAAGATGTTACATATAAACCTAATAGTAACCACAAATCAAAACTCAGTAATAGATATGCAAAAAATAAAGAGCAAGGAATCCAAGTACATCACTAAAGAAAGCCAGCAAACCTGGAGGGAAGAGAGCAGGAGAAAAAGGAACAGAGAACTGTGAAAGCAACCATAAAACAAGTAATGGAATGGCAATAACTACATACATATCATGTAAATGGACTAAATACTCCAGTCAAAAGATATTGGGTGATGGAATGGATAAAAAAGCAAAACCAATCTATATGCTGCCTACAAGAGACATATTTCAGACCTAAAGGCACATGCAGATTGAAAGTGAAGGGTTGGAAAAGCATTTATCATGCAAATGGATGTCAAAAGAAAGCTGGGCTAGCAATACTTAATATTGAACAAAACAGAGTTTAAAACAAAGACTGTAACAAGAGACAAAGAAGGACAATGCATAATCATAGAGGGAGCAATCCAACAAGAAGAAATAACAATTGTAAATATTTACACACCCAACATGGGAGCACCCAAACATATAAAGTCGCTATTAGCAAACATAAAGGAAGAAATTGATAATAGTACAATAATAATAGGGGACTTTAACACCCTACTTCCATCAATGGAGACATCATCCAAACAGAAAATCAATAAGAAAATAGTGGCTTTGAAAGATACATTGGACCAGATGCCTCTAACAGATACACTCAGAACATCCCATCTTAAAAGAGCAGAATACACATTGTTTCAAGTGCACATGGAACATTCTCCAGAATAGATCACATGTTTTAGGCCACAAAACAAGTAGCAACAAATTTAAAGAGACTGAAATCATACCACACATCTTTTTTGACCACAACCCTAGAAATCAACCATAAGAAAAAATCTGGAAAGAAAACAAATACATAGATGTTAAACAACATGCTATTAAACAATGAATGGATCAATCAAGAAATTGAAGAGAAAATTAAAAAATTCATGGAGACAAATGAAAATGAAAACACAATGGTCCAAAATCATTGGGATGCAGCAAAGGTATTCTAAGAGGGAAGTTCATAGCAATACAGGCCTATCTCAAGAAGCAAGGAAAATCTCAAATTAGCAATCTAATCTTATATCTAAGGAGCTAGAAAAAGAACAAACAAAACCCAAATCCAGTAAAAGGAAGGAAATAATAAAGATTAGAGCAGAAATAAACAAAATAGAAGCTAAAAAACAATAGAACAGATTGATAAAACCAGGAACTTGTTCTTTGAAAAGATCAACAAAATTGATAAACCTTTAGCCACAATGATAAAAAAAAGAGAGAACTCAAACAAAATCAGAAATGAATGAGGAGAAATAACAACTGACACAATAGACATACAAAGGATTATAAAGGAATATTATGAAAAATTATATGCAACAAATTGGACAACCTAGAAAAAAATAGATAAATTTCTAGAAATATATAACCTCCTGAAATTAATCAGGTAGAAATAGAAAATCTGAACAGACAATTACCAGCAATGAAATTGAATCAGTAATCAAAGAACTCCCCAAAACAAAAGTCCAGGACCAAATGGCTTCAGAGGGGAATTCTACCAAATATTTAAATAAGAGTTAATATCTATTGTTCTCAACTATTCCAGAAAAATAGAAATGAAGGAATACTTCCAAATTCATTCTATGAGTCCAGCATTTCCCTGATACCAAAACCAGATAAAGATAGTACAAATAAAAAGAACTACAGGCCAATACCCTGATGAACATAGATGCAAAAATTCTCAGCAAAAAATTAGCAAACCAAATCCAATAATACATTAAAAAACATTCACCACAATGAAATGGTATTTATTCCTGGGATGCAAAGGTGATTCAATATTTGCAAATCAATCAATGTGATACATCGCAGCAATGAGAGAAAGGATAAAAACCATAAGATCATTTGAATAGATGCAGAAAAAGCATTTGACAAAGTACAACATTCATTCATGACAAAACCCTCCATAAAGTAGGTTTAGAGGGAACATACCCCACTGTAATAAAGATCAGATATGAAAAACCTAGAGCTAACATCATACTCAATGGTAAAAAACAGAGTTTTTCCCCTAAGATCAGGAACAAGATAAGTATATCCTCTCTTAGCACTTTTATTTAATGGAGTATCAGAAGTCCTACCCGCAGCAATCAAACAAGAAAAAGAAAAGCTATCAAAATTGGTAAGAAAAAAGTAAAAATTTTACTCTTAGCAGATGACATGACACTAAATGTAGGAATTTCTAAAAACTCCACCAAAAACTGCTAGAACTGATAAATGAGTTCAGTAAAGTCACAGGACACAAAATCAATATATAGAAATCCACTGCATTTCTATCCATTAACAATGAAGCTGCAGAAAGAAAAATTAACAAAACAATCCCATTTACAATTGCAACAAAAGTAATAAAATACCTAGGAGTAAACTTAACCAAGAAGGTAAAGGATCCGTACTCTGAAAACTATAAAACATTGATGAAAGAAACTGAAGATGACACAAACAAATGGAAAGATATACCAGGCTCATGGATTGGGAGAATAAATGTTAAAACGTCCAAACTACCCAAAACAATCTACAGGTTTAATGCAATCTCTATTAAAATGCCAACAACAATTTTCACAGAACTAGAACAAATAATCCTAAAATTTGTATGACACCACAAAAGACCCCAAATAGCCAAAACAATCTTGAACAAAAAAAACAACCCTGAAGTATCACAATCCCAGATTTGAAGATACAATATAAAACTGTAGTAATAAATACAGTATGCTACTGGCACAATAATAGACATATAATCAATAGAACAGAATAGAGAACCCAGAAATAAATCCACGATTATATGGTCAATTACTCTTTGACAAAGGAGGCCAGAATATGTAATGGGAGAAAGACAGTCTCTTCAACAAATGGTGCTGGGAAAACTGGACAGCTACATGAAAATGGATTAAACTGGATCACTTTCTTACACCATACACAAAAATAAATTCAAAATGGATTAAAGACCTAAATGTGAAACCTGGAACCATAAGAATCTTAGAAGAGAGCACAAGCAGTAACTTCTCTGACATCGGCCACAGCAACTTTTTTCTAGATAGGCTCCCTGAGGCGAGGGGAATAAAAGCATAAATAAACTATTGGGACTACATCAAAATAAAAAGCTTCTGCACAGCAAAGGAAACAATCAACAAAACAAAAAGTCAATGTACTGAATGGGAGATGATATTTGCAAATGGCATATCCAATAAGAGATTAGTATCCAAAATACATAAAAAACTTATACAACTCAACATCATCCACCCCCCCAAATCCAATTAATAAGTGGACAGAAGACATGAACAGACATTTCTCCAAAGACATACAGATGGTCAATAGACACATGAAAAGATTCTTGATATCACTTATCATCAGAAAAATGCAAATCAAGACCACATGAAATATCACTCACACTTGTTCAGAATGGCTAAAATCAAAAACACAAGAAAAAAGTATCGGCAAGGATGTGGAGAAAAAGGAACACTCATGCATTGTTGGTGCAAATGCAAACTGGTACAGCTACTGTGGAAAACAGTATGGAGTTTCCTTGAAAAATTAAAAATAGAATTACAATATGATCCAGTAATCCCACTACTGAGTATTTGCCCAAAGAATATGAAAATACTAATTAAAAATAATATATACACCCTTATTTTCATTTCATCATTATTTACAATAGCCAAATTATGGAAACAATCCAGGTGTCCATTGATAGATGAATGGACGAAGAAGTGGTATGGTATATGTATATGATGTATATGTATATGATGTATATGTATATGATGTATATGTATATGTATATGTATATGTATACACACACACAATGGAACATTATTCAGCCATAAAAAGAATGAAATCTTGCCATTTGCAACAACATAGATGGATGCAGAGGGTATAATACTAAATAAGTCAGTCAGAGAAAGACAAACACCATATGATTTTACTCATGTGGAATTTAAGAAACAAAACAAATGAACAAAGAAAAAAAAGAGACAAAAAAACCCCCCAGACTCTTAAATATAGAGAAGGAACAGATGGTTAACAGAAGGGAGGTGGGGGGATAGGCGAAATAGATGAACAGATTAAGAGTACACTTATCATGATGAGCATTGAATAATGTATAGAATTGTACAACTGAAACTAATAAACACTGCACATTAATAATGCTGGGATTTAAAAAAATCAGTAGTTATTTTCCCATGTAAATATCATAATGCTCTTATATAATTTTCCCAGTGATTGTTTTATTTCTTACTGCGATATTATTCTTTAGATCTTTAAAAATCTATGGCTTGGGCCCATTGGAAATAAACTGATAATGAAAAGAATTCACTTGCCTAATAATACCTATTGGGTTTTCTCACCCAGTACATCTTAAAGGCATTTCATATGTCTATTCATCCAAGCCTAACCTAGTGCCTTTTGCTTAGTAAGCAGACTCTAAATATTTGATTTTTTAATTTTAACTCAGTCCAATTCAATGAATTTTTATTGAACATCTGCTTTAGCTGAGGCATTATGCAGAGTTCTATGAGCATACAGAGATTGGGAGTTTGTCCTTTTTCCCCAGGGTTTAGACTCCAATAAGAGAGGGAAGACATTTATAGAACAAATGTAGGGTAAAGAATGGTAACTGGTAACAGAGGCTCAGTGTATTATAGGGACAGGGTGGAGAAAGGGCAACTTCCAGATGGAGTCATTGAGGAGGTGGCATTTTTAGATTGATATTTGAGATTAGCGAATGGGAGATGATATTTCAGATGGACTGCACAGCAGGGACAAATTTGTAGAGACAGGACTCATATAAGGCCTAAGAAAGAATTGGGGGTAAGATGATTTGATGGGAAAAAAGGTTTCATAATTCATGAAAGAAAACAAGCTCATTTAGAAATGTGGAAGGTCCCAAAGATCATGGTAAGATGCTTAGAGTTAGTTCTATAGGAAAGGGAAGTAACTGAGAGACTTCAAAGAAATAGGCTGCCTGTGTTTCAGGAAGACTAGTCCTACAGTAGAGCACAGGATGAGTGAAATCAAATAAGGGGGGGAGGAGAAAAATACCAAGGCACAAATACCATTAAATAGGATATTTTAATAATTTAGGCAAATGGACTTTGTAACATGAAATGTTCAAATTTCCCATCTTAAATGAATACACACATACTCAGTCTTCCTCAACCTGAGTCACCCTTCAAATATTTCCCTATTTTCTTTTTTAAAAAGATTTATTTAATTATTTATTTGAGAGAGAGAGAGAGAGAGAGAGCATGAATGGGTGGGGGGAGCACAGAGGGAGGGAGAGAAGCAGTCTCCCCCCCTTAGAATGGAGCCGGATGTGGGGCTCGATCTCAAAACCCCGAGATCATGACCTGAGCCGAAACCAAGAGTCAGATGCTTAACCAACTAAGCCACCCAGGTGTCCCTATTTCCCTTTTTTCCATTCAAAGTGAAATTTGTGATCATTCTCCTCACCATGTCCCTTCACCCCCTCCAACTTACCTTCTCAACCCTCTGAAATTGAGCTTCCCACAGGGCTATGCCAACAAAACTGCTCCTGCCAGCCATATACACAATCTTTCTATTGCTGAATTCAATTTCTTGACATTTCCTAAAATATGCTTTCCTATTAGCTTCCAGAACACTGAACCTCCTAGTTTCCCCTCCCTGCCCCCACCTCCCTGTCCACTACTCAATTTCCATTTGGAATTCTTCTCCCTGACACTTACCTCAAGTGCACCTCAGGCTTCTGTCCCAGGTGCTTGTCCTTTCTCATTTCACACAATCTTGTGAAGCGAGGTCAACCACTCTCAGATCTCAGCTATCCCCTGTGTGCTAATGATTCTCGAATGTGTATGGCCAGCCCAGATCTCTCTTGCGCTGAAGAATCATTACATTGGATACATACATGTCAGTGTGGTCCTCTGAGAAGCAGATGGCCGAGCTCTGAGAGTCTCAGCCAGGCCCGTGGTGGGCTGTAGAGCAGGTTGCCTGTGGGAGGCACCCCCGGCAGGAAAGGAAGGGTCTGGCTCCAGCACTCTGACATAGCCAGCTGCTGGACGTGGGTTCCAGGAGTGTGTAGCCTTGATATGACTGCAGAGGGGCATCATGAGGATGCTGAAGCTGGGGGCTCTTGGTTCCAGGCACTCCTCCAGTGGCTTCTCTTTTATTTTTTAAGTAAGCTCCATGCCCATCATGGAATCCAACACAGGGTGTGAGGCCTGAACTCATGACCCTGAGACCAAGACCTGAGCTAAGATCAAGAGTTGGATGCCTAACCACCTGGGCCACTCAGGTGCCCCCAAAAGATTTCCTTCTTGTTTCAGGCTGAGTAATATTCCATTGCATATATACACCACATTTTCTTTACCCATGCCATTGACAGGCACTTACATTGTTTCCAGGCGTTGGCTATTGTGCATAATGCTGTGATGAACATGAGAGTACAGTTATCTCTTTGAGATAATCATTTCATTACCCGGAAGTAGGATTGCCGGGTCATATATAGTCTTTTTTCATTTCTTGAGTAAGCTCCATACTGTTTTTCATAGTGGTTGCACCAGTTTATATTCCCACAGATGGTGTACAAGTGTTTCATTTTCGCCACATCCTTGCTAGCATTTGTTATCTCCTGTCTTTTTTTTTTTTTTATAACAGGCATCCTAACAGATGTGAGGTGATATCTCATTGGGGTTTGGATTTGCATTTCCCTGATCATTCATGATGTTGAGCACTTTTTCATGTCCTGTTGGCCATTTGGATGTCTTCTTTGGAAAGTGTCTATTCAAATTCTAGACTGCATTTTTTAATTGGGTTATTTGGGTTTTTTGCTATTAAGTTGCATGAGTTCCTTATGTATTTTGGATATGAAATCCTTGTTAGGTATGTGGTTCACAAATATTTTCTCCCATTCTAGATGTACCTTTTCATGTTGTTGATTATTTCCTTTGTTGTGGCAGAGGCTTATTAGTTTGATATAGTCCCACTTGTTTATTCTTGCTTTTGTTGCCTTTGCTTCTGTTGTTAAATTCAAAAAGATCATTGCCAACACTAATGTCAAGGAACTTACCCCCTATGTTTTCTTCCAGGAGTTTTGCAGTTTCATGTCTTATAGTCAAGTCTTTAATCCATTTTGATTTGGGGTTTTGTGTGTGTATGTGTATGAGGTAAAATAGCAGTCCAGTTTCATTCTTTTTCATGTGACTTCAGTTTTTCCAACACAATTTATTAAACTTTCCTTTCCCATTGTATATTCTTGGCTTCTTTGTCATAAATTAATTGACTGTATGTGTGTGGTTTTATTTCTGGGCTCTCTATTCTATTCCATTGTTCCGTGTGTCTGTTTTTATGCCAATATCATACAGTTTTGGTTACTATAACTTAGTATTAGTTTGAAATCAGAAATTGTGATGCATCCAGGTTTGTTCTTCTTTCTCAAGATTGCTTTGTCTATTCAGTCTTTTACGTTTCCATACAAATTTGGAGATTCTTTTTTCTCCTGTGGAGAATGCCATCGGAATTTTGATAGGGATTGCATTAAATCTGTAGATGGCTCTGGGTAGTATGGACATTTTGATGTAAAAATAAAGGTTGTTATTTATTTATTTATTTATTTTGATGACTGTCTCCTGACTAGAATTTGTAGTCTTTCTTATAGAAACTAAACTTTTATTACATCATCTAAAAATTCTGGTACCAACTTTTTGAAGTAGAACTGACTTAAAGATATTTTCAAAGCAGTTTGAATGCAAAATGATTCTAAACTTTTACAGTTTTCTTATAATTGACTTGCCCATACTTAATTCAACAGCAATACTTTTTAAATGACTTTTCTTTATTAACTAAAAAATTAACATTTTATATAATCAGTAGTTCTTTCTTGTTGTTAATTTATCTTTCTTTCTGCACCCATATTTCACTAGTTAATGTAATACTTGATTATATTATATAATGTCAACAATACATTCAACTGGCCAAAATTAGATTGGAGACAAATAGAAGTGATTCTTGGTGAACACAAAATTTATGCTGCAAGCAGAAGATTATGGTTTCCTATCTTCAATCAGTATGTCTTCCAGAGGGGATGGAGAGCACTGATCCATCACTTGGCTTATGGAAGGAATGGACAGCAGTGGTCCATCATTAGACCTTATGGAGTTGATGGAGAACACTGGTCTAGCTGGTTAGTTACTTAATTTGAAATCGATTAAAAAAGCTTCTACTAAGAAGCAATGTGACAAAGTCCCCCGCTATTATTGTATTGTTGTCGATGTGATTCTTTGCTTTTGTTATTAATTGGCTTATATAATTGGCTGCTCCCATGTCAGGGGCATAGATATTTACAATTGTTAGATCTTCTTGTTGGATAGACCCTTTAAGTATGATATAGTGTCCTTCTTCATCTCTTATTACAGTCTTTGGTTTAAAATCTAATTTGTCTGATATAAGGATTGCAACCCCAGCTTTCTTTTGATGTCCATTAGAATGGTAAATGATTTTCCACCCCCTCACTTTCAATCTGGAGGTATCTTTGGGTCTAAAATGAGTCTCTTGCAGATGGCATATTGATGGGTCTTATTTTATTATCCAATTTGATACCCTGGTCTTTTGATTGGGGCATTTAGCCCACTTACATTCAGGGTAACTACTGAAAGATATGAATTTAGTGCCATTATATTGCCTGTAAAGTGGCTGTTGGTGTATATTGTCTGTGTTCCTTTCTGATCTATGTTACTTTTAGGCTCTCTCTTTGCTTAGAGGACCCCTTTCAATATTTCTTGTAGGGCTGGTTTCATGTTTGCAAATTCCTTTAGTTTTTGTTTGTCCTGGAAGTTTTTTATCTCTCCTTCAATTTTCAATGACAGCCTAGTTGGATATAGTATTCTTGGCTGCATATTTTTCTCATTTAGTGCTCTGAAGATATCATGCCAGTCTTTAACATCCCCCTCACTGAAATGGACAGATCATCTAAGCAAAAGATCAACAAGGAAATAAAGACTTTAAATGACACACTGGACCAAATGGACTTCACAGACATATTCAGAACATTCCATCCCAAAGCAACAGAATACACATTCTTCTCTAGTGCCCATGGAACATTCTCCAGAATAGATCACATCTTAGGTCACAAATCAGGTCTCAACCGGTACCAAAAGATTGGGATTATTCCCTGCATATTTTCGTACCACAGTGCTTTGAAACTAGAATTCATTCACAAGAGGAAAGTCAGAAAGAACTCAAATATATGGAGGCTAAAGAGCATCCTACTAAAGAATGAATGGGTCAACCAGGAAATTAAAGAAGAATTAAAAAAATTCATGGAAACAAATGAAAATGAAAAGACAACTGTTCAGAATCTTTGTGATGCAGCAAAGGCAGTCCTGAGAGGAAAGTATATAGCAATACAAGCCTTTCTCAAGAAACAAAAAGGTCTCAAATACACAACCTAACCCTACACCTAAAGGAGCTGGAGAAAGAACAGCAAATAAAGCCTAAACCCAGCAGGAGAAGAGAACTAATAAAGATGAGAGCAGAAATCAATGAAATAGAAACCAAAAGAACAGTAGAACAGATCAACGAAACTAGGAGGTGGTTCTTTGAAAGAATTAACAAGATTGATAAACCCCTGGCCAGACTTATCAAAAAGAAAAGAGAAATGACCCAAATAAATAAAATCATGAGTGAAAGAGGAGAGATCACAACCAACACCAAAGAAATACAAACAATTATAAGAACATATTATGAGCAACTCTATGCCAGCAAATTAGGTAATCGGGAAGAAATGGATGCATTCCTAGAGATGTATCAACTACCAAAACTGAACCAGGAAGAAATAGAAAACCTGAACAGACCTATAACCACAAAGGAAATTGAAGCAGTCATCAAAAATCTCCCAACAAACAAGAGCCCAGGGCCAGATGGTTTCCCAGGGGAATTCTACCAAACATTTACAGAAGAATTAATACCTATTCTCCTGAAACTGTTCATAAAAATAGAAATGGAAGGAAAACTTCTAAACTCGTTTTATGAGGCCACCACTACCTTGATCCCAAAACCAGACAAAGATCCCATCAAAAAGGAGAACACAGACCAATATCCTTGATGAACATGTATGCAAAAATTCTCACCAAAATACTAGGCAATAGGATCCAACAGTACATCAAAAGGATTCTTCACCACGACCAAGTGGAATTTATCCCTGGGCTGCAAGGTTAGTTCAACATCCACAAATCAATCAATGTGATACAATACATTAATAAAAGAAAGAACAAGAACCAAATGATCCTCTCAATAGATGCAGAAAAAGCATTTGACAAAGTCCAGCATCCTTTCTTGATCAAAACTCTTCCGAGTATAGGGATAGAGGGTACATACGTCAATATCATAAAAGCCATCTATGAAAAACCCACAGCGAATATCATTCTCAATGGGGAAAAACTGAGAGCTTTCCCCCTAAGGTCGGGAACACGGTAGGGATGTCCACTATCACCACTGCTATTCAACATAGTATTAGAAGTCCTAGCCACAGCAATCAGACAACAAAAAGAAATCAAAGGCATCTGAATCGGCAAAGAAGAAGTCAAACTCTCACTCTTTGCAGAAGATATGATACTTTCTGTGGAAAACCCCAAAGACTGCACCCCAAAACTGCTAGAACTCATACAGGAATTCAGTAAAGTGGCAGGCTATAAAATCAATGCACAGAAATCAGTGGCATTCCTATACCCTAACAACAAGACAGAAGAAAGAGAAATTAAGGAGTCGATCCCATTGACAACTGCACCCAAAACCATAAGATACCTAGGAATAAATCTAACCAAAGAGGCAAAGAATCTGTACTCAGAAAACTATAAAATACTCATGAAAGAAATTGAGGAAGACACAAAGAAATGGAAAAACGTTCCATGCTCATGAATTGGAAGAACAAATATTGTGAAGATGTCAATGCTACCTAGAGCAATCTATACATTCAGTGCAATCCCTATCAAAATATGATCAACTTTTTTCACAGAAATGGAACAAATAATCCTAAAATTTGTATGGAACCAGAAAAGACGCTGACTAGCCAGAAGAATGTTGAAAAAGCAAAGCAAAGCTGGTGGCATCCCAATTCCGGACTTCAAGCTCTATTACAAAGCTGTCATCATCAAGACAGTATGGTACTGGCACAAAAACAGACACATAGATCAATGGAACAGAATAGAGAGCCCAGAAATGGACCCTCAACTCTATGGTCAACTAAACTTTGACAAAGCAGGAAAGAATGTCCAATGGAAAAAAGACAGTCTCTTTAACAAATGATGTTGGGAAAATTGGACAGCCACATGCAGAAGAATGAAACTGGACCATTTCCTTACACCACACACAAAAATAGACTACAAATGGTTGAAAGACCAAAATGTGAGACAGGAGTTCATCAAAATCCTAAAGGAGAACACAGGCAGCAACCTCTTCGACCTCAGCCGCAGCAGCTTCTTCCTAGAAACATCGCCAAAGGCAAGGAGAGCAAGTGCAAAAATGAACTATTGGGACTTCATCAAGATAAAAAGCTTTTGCACAGCAAAAGAAACAGTCCACAAAACCAAAAGACAACCGACAGAATGGGAGAAGATATTTGTGAATGACATATCAGATAAAGGGCTAGTATCCAAAATCTATAAAGAACTTATCAAACTCAACACCCAAAGAACAAGTAATCCAATCAAGAAATGGGCAGAAGACATGAACAGACATTTTTCCAAGGAAGACATCCAAATGGCCAATAGACACATGAAAAAGTGCTCAACATCACTTGGCATCAGGGAAATCCAAATCAAAACCTCAATGAGATACCTCCTCACACCAGTCAGAATGGCTAGAATTAACAAGTCAGGAAATGAGAGATGTTGGCGGGGATGTGGAGAAAGGGGAACCCTCTGACACTGTTGGTGGGAATGCAAGCTGGTGCAGCCACTATGGAAAATAGTGTGGAGGTTCCTCAAAAAGTTGAAAATAAAGCTGCCTTATAACCCAGCAATTGCACTACTGGGTATTTACCCCAAAGATACAAATGTAGTGACCCGAAGGGGTATGTGCACCCCGATGTTTATAGCAGCAATGTCCACAATAGCCAAACTGTGGAAAGAGCCAAGATGTCCATTGACAGATGAATGGATAAAGAAGATGTGGTATATATATACATATATATATATATATATATATAATGGATTATTATGCAGCCATCAAAAGGAATGAACTCTTGCTATTTGCAACGACATGGATAGAACTGGAGGGTATTATGCTGAGCAAAATAAGTCAATCAGAGAAAGACATGTATCATATGATCTCACTGATACGAGGAATTCTTAATTTCAGGAAATAAATTGAGGGTTGCTCGAGTGGTGGGGGGGTGGGAGGGATGGGGTGGCCAGGTGATAGACATTGGGGAGGGTATGTGCTATGGTGAGTGCTATAAATTGTGTAAGACTGTTCAATCACAGACCTGTACCTCTGAATCAAATAATACATCATATGTTAAAAAAAAGAGAAGATAGTAGAAGGGAGAAATGAAGGGGTGGAAATCGGAGGGGGAGATGAGCCATGAGAGACTATGGACTCTGAGAAACAAACTGAGGGTTCTAGAGGGGAGGGGGGTGGCGGGAGGAGGTAGCCTAGTGATGGGTATTAAAGAGGGCACGTGCTGAATGGAGCACTGGGTGTTATACGCAAACAGTGAGTCATGGAACACTACAGCAAAAACTAATGATGTAATATATGGTGATTAACATAACATAATAAAATAAAAAAAAAGAAGCAGTATGACAGTCTGCTTGAATTGGAATCCTGATTCTCCACCACTTACTAACTGTACAACTTCAGTTAACTTACTTAACCTCTCTTTGCCTTAGTTTTCCCCTTTTGTAAAATCGAGGCCGTAATACATGGTTTCTATAAGAATTAAATAATTCATTCCTGCATTATACTTAGATCACTGAAGTAATACTAAATACTGCTATTACTATCTATCACCAAACTGGAGGCAATTAAGATTCAGAAATTCCTCCAGTTTGGAGATAAATGTCCTAGACAGACACACAAACCCACACCAATACTCCAACATGTACACATTCACACCTCCTCCCCCAGCACTTAGCTCTAAGCCGAGAAACCACCAGAGAGAAGTCTAGGAGAAAAGAGGCCACTTAGGCAAAAGGAATCTTGAGGGCTTTCCACAATCTAGCCTCACTCTGCATAGGTTTAAAGTTTCACTTTGGAGCCAAAATCCCAGTAGATGTTTCTTTCCCTAATATCAATTTCTATCCACATACCTCTCACAGGGATCTGTGGGAAGGGTGACTATCTGGGAATAGAATTCATTCCTCACTTAGATATGCTGATCAAATACCATAATAACATTTCCCTGTTTCCAACAGAATGTGTTACTGATCTTGCCAGTTAGGCTAGTGTTATAATGATAGCAGTCCGTATGGCTGAATGAACCAAAACATTACCCACAATCACTTGCTGTTCATACTGTGAAGTCAAAATAGAACTGATCCATCCCTCCCTTGAAGCCAGCTTTTTTCTTGGCTTATGTAAATGACACCCCTAATTTTTCACTTGCTCAGACCTCAGACCTCAGAGTCATACTGAATTCTCCTTTCCTGTCTCACATCATATCAGTTGGCAGCCTGTTCCTTAACCATTGCCAGTTCTCTAGCACTCGCCTAGAATCTGGCAACAGTCCCCTGAGTAGTCACCCAGGTCCTCTCTCTTCATTCCATCCATGCCATTCCAGATGAAGCTTCCACACACAGCATTGGCCAAACTACTTTTTTTTTTTTTTTTTGCTTCAAACAGGGAGCGCATTGTGAAATTTTATAACCTATTGTTGTTGGTAGACGTAAATCAAAAATGTTAACTTTCCAGTCCTTCTTTACTATTTAATTGGCATCCAACACATTAAATTTTTAATAATTTATTCCTATTTTTGCCATTATATGTAACAAAGCATCTCTTTTGTCTATAACCTCACTGAGCAAAAATGGCTTAATAAATCTCACTGTGTTTAGAGAGTGTTGTATGTAAATGACTATAAATGAAAAACTCGCTTTGGGGGGGGTCAGTGTAAGTACTTCAAAAAGACAAGCCAAATTTCTCCTGAGTAGCTGCAGGTCATGATTTGTGTAATTAGGTGAATCTGGTTTGAATGCCCCTGGGTAAGTAGAAGATTTTCTTACCTCTAATCTGCTCTTTTCACTCATTTATTTTCATCCCCAGAATTAAACACACTTCTCTACCCCTTTACCATCTCTTCCCTTTATCACAGCACTGTAGCGAATCATTACTTTAATTTATTAGTACCTGTGTCTCCCTCTATTGGAACGCAAGCTCCTTATTGGTAGGATTGTGCCTTGCTAACCTTGGTGCTTAGTCTAGAATGGGCAAATGATAAATATCTGGATAATTCAATGATTGCTTGGTAGGATTTTTTTTTGCCCCATGACTGATTCTCGCAATCATATGGGACAAATAAACCTGGGATCCAAAATACTTCCCCGAATCAAAGTACTTTAATAAAGCTTTTTAGCTGAATGCTAGAGAAATAATTACACTAGGATGCAAAAGGGAAATAAAATAGATACATAATAAATAAAATGGCTGTACAGAGATCAGTGTGACATGTTTAGTTTAAGTCTACCAGGGAAGATTTATAAATAATCTATGGATATATACAAAATATAATAATCATCTATTATATTGAAATACCTAATCTTGCACTTATATAAATGATTTATTCACTTGCATAGCAAAGTGCATAAACCACTTTTTTCTTTTTCTAAAAAAAATCTTGTTTTTGCTTTAAGTAATGAAAATAAAAGGTCACTTTTAGCTCACTTCGGAATCAGTGAAAAATAACAGAGAACTTTAGACAATCAATTGGTTTGGTTTCTAAAAACCCCAAGCTTATCATTGTTCCTTATAACACACTGAATTAATTTAAAATTCTCTAGGATAAATATTCAAAGACTCCTTTCAATAGGGCCTTATCTTTCTTTATACCTGTTATAAGCATTAGTTATGCTGAAAAATTTCCATTCCAAAATGTATTCTATGTACTCATGATACTTTGTGAGTTTCCTCTGCTATTGAAATCCTACCCAGCTATAATGACCTAAATATCACTTCCTCCATGTGGCCTTTGTAGATTTCCACAACTGGAGGTAAGCTGTATGTTCTTTGAGGTGCCATAGGACTTTAGTTATTCCTTTTATTACCACCAACTTTCTATAATCCAGTGTTTCCCATCATAACAATCACCAGAATACTTGGTAACATACTGACACTAAAGCAGCATCTTCAGGAGAGGCCTGTGGGACTCTGTAGGTTTATTAAGTGCACCTAGAGGGGTTATATTGTCGGGGAAACTGGGCAAACACTGTTGTTGTGCATTTTAGCCATTTGTCTAAATCTTATCCCTCAAAAGATTCATTTCAATGTCTTATTCATTTATTTTGGTTGTAATCTTCCAACCTGTCTTATGCAATGTTTCTACAGATTAGTTAATAATAAAAAAAATTGTCTGCTTGAATTCAAAATTATCACATGTGGGGTATCCATTTCATATGTACCTAAAATCCTACCAGAAAAACTAGACACAAATTAATAGAGACAAAAAGATATTCAGGACAGTCAGGCATGACGTGCGATTCGAGAAATAGCATAATGAGTTTGGAGAGTGTGAATATCAAAAGATCTGGGTTTGGCTTCTAGCTCTGTGGCTTATCAGTTATTTAAATGCTTCGATTTTAAGGCTGCTTATCTCTAAAATGAGGGTGATAACAGTTATATTTTCTATTCTGTCACATGAGACAGCGTGTTTAAAATTGCTTTGTATTCACATAAATGCTAGTTATTACTATAGAAGCAACGATCTTTTGAAAGTTTATGAGTCCCAGGAGTTGCATGTTTAAATGGGCTAAGATTGAGTACAAAGTCTTTGAAAAGTGGAGTTGGAAAGGTGAAAGAGATCTTAGATGATTTGACTTCATCCACTTTTCTAGTTCTGCAGGACTCTGTAAATTAAAGGCCTTGGTGACTGAAGGATTCTTAAACCTTTCTGCCAACTCACTTTGCAAACTATTGGCCAACATTTCTGAACCAAAATTTTTCCATCTTTCAAAAGCCACATTTTCTTCCTTTCCTTCGTGAAGTTCAAAACCCATGCCCTGACTTTATTCAGCCCTTTGTCTTATCCTACAAACCAAATATTTGCATACAGACATAATGCTATGGATTGGAGAGGCTAAATGTGTGTTAACATTTTTAAGCTTCTTAAAATAAGGGAGGATGGATGGCAAGGATGGGGTTTACCATTCTTAGCATAGATTAATTAAAGCCCAAGGTCAGAAATTCATAAAAGAGGATCAGAAATTAACTTAAGCCGAGCAGGCTTTAAGTAATACTAATAAATGTATTTCGTCTCGGAAAGAATTAATACTTGTGAGTAGAGCTGTAAAGCCACGTAATCTAGTTGAGCAAGTTTGGCTTTAGGAATAAAAGGATATTTAAGCTTATCTGGCTAGACTGTGGAGGGAATCCTGGGCAGTGGGGGGGATATGTGATAGGTAGATATGGGTAAGGGTGATCCAGAATGGTATATTCTTTTTTTTTTTTTTTTGGTATATTCTGTTTTAATACTAGAGGCTTACACTGAGAGCCAGAATGAAATAGATAGATCACTAAACTCTTTTGTGGTGGGGATTGATGGTGGTGGGGATTAGGAAGACACATGCAACAGAAGAAATGGGGAGTCAGGGAAAGTTACCTAACTGAAGGGAGTTTAGGGTTACCCTGTTTGAGTAGAGCCCGGAGCCCAGAAACCTGAGGAATATTCAAGAAGTAATCCTGCACTTAGTTGTAGTGATGGGAGTTTGCCTTTGTATATATGGAGCTGATTCTTACAGGTTTTTTGATTATAGAAAATGCCATTAGATGTTGTGGTATTCTAGGGACAGGTTTAACTTTTTTCTTTCTTTCTTTCTTTCTTTCTTTCTTTCTTTCTTTCTTTCTTTCTTT
>NW_027397067.1:20048997-20171536 GCF_003265705.2 Callorhinus ursinus | reverse complement strand
TTCCTTCCTTCCTTCCTTCCTTCCTTCCTTCCTTCCTTCCTTCCTTCCTTCCTAAAAACTGAGGGGAGATTCACATAACATAAAATTAATCACTTTAAAGTGCACAATTCAGCGGGGTTTAGTACATTCACAGTGTGCTACAGTCACTGCCTCTATCTAATTCTAAAACATTTTTATCACCCCTAAGGAAACTCCTATGCCCATGAAGAAGTCACTCTGGACTCCTCTCCCTCTGCCCCTGGCAGCCACAAATCTGCTTTCTGTCTCTGTGAATTTGCCTATTTTGGATATTTGATATAAATGGAAGAATACAATATGTAACCTTTTATGTCTAGCCTCTTTCATTTAGCATAATGTTTTCAAGAGTCAGGTATTTGTAGCATGCTATCAGTAGTTCATTCCTTTTTATTGCTGAATAATATTTCATTGTATGTATATACCAACTTGTTTATCCTTTCATCCATTGATGGGCATTTGGGTGATTTCCATATTTTGGCTATTGTGAATGGTGCTGCTATGAACATCTGTGCATAAGTTTTCGTCTGAACACTTGTTCTCCTTATGTCAGGTTTATGCCCAGGAGTGGACTTGCTGGGTCATATGGTAATTCTATGTTCAACTTTTTGAGGAATCAACAAACCTTTCCACAGTGGTGCATCATCCTATGTTCCTATTGGCAATGTCTGAGGGTTCTAATTTTTCTACCTCCTTGCCAAGGCTTACTTTTCTTTTCCTTTCCTTTTTTAGCAATGATATCTATCCTAATGGCTGTGAAGTCTCATTGCAGGTTTGATTTGCATTTCTCTAATGTCTTGTGCTTGTTGGCTATTAGTATATCTTCTTTGAAGAACTGCCCACTCAAGTCCTTTGCCTATTTTTAATTGGGTTGTGTGTCTTTTGTTGTTGCATTGTAAGAGTTCATTATATATTCCGTATGCTGGACCCTTATCAGATATATGATTTGCAAATATTTTCTCATACACTGTGGGTTCTCTTTTCACTTGCTGATAATGTCCTCTGCTGCATAAAAGTTTTAAATCTTGATGAAGTCCAATTTATCTCTCTGTTTTTCTTTTGGTAATTGTACAGGTAGTGTCATATCTAGGAATCTTTTGCCAAATCCAAGGTCATGAATATTTTTCCTTATTTTTTTCTCTAAGAGTTTCATAGTTTTAACTCTTACATTTAGGTGGTGGTTCCCTTTGAGTAATTTTTGTATATGGTGTGAAGTAGTGGTCCAACTTCATTCTTTTGTATGTGGCTATCTGGTTGTTTCAGCACCATGTGTTGAAAAGATCATTCTTTCCCCATTGATAGGTCTTGGCATCCTCGTCTAAAATCAGTTGACCATGGAAGTATGGGTTTATTTATGGACTTTCAATGCTATTCTATTGGTCTATATTTTTATTCTTATACTGGTACCATAATGATTCGATTACTATAGCTTGGTAGTAAGTTTTAAGAGGTGTGAGCCCTCCAACTTTGTTCTCCTTTTTCCAGATGACATAATTTAATCCTAATTATTTCAATATAGACCCTGGCTCCAAATATAGTCACATTGGGGGTTAGGGCTTCAACATATGAATTTTGAGGGAACACAATTCAGTCCATAGCAAGTATGATGTTAGCTGTTAGGTTTTTCACAAATGTTCTTTGTCAGGTTAACGAAGTGCCCTTCTATTCCTAGTTTGCTGAGTGCTTTTAATCATGACATTTGCCAAATGCTTTTCTGCATCAGTTGAAGTGATCATGTGGTTTCTCCCCTTATTCTATTGATGTATTATTCTGTGATGTATTACACTGGTTGATTTTAGTATTTTAAACACCCTTGTATTCTTGGAATAAAACTTAAAAAAAAAACTCACTTGGACATGGTGTATAATCCTTTTACTATGCCATTGGATTCAATTTACCAGTATTTTCCAAAGGATTTTTACATCTATATTCATAAGGGTTGTTGGCCTGCAGTTTTCTTTTCTTGTGGTGTCTTTTTCTGGCTGTGGTATCAGTGTAATGCAGACTTTGAAAACTGAGT
Organism: Callorhinus ursinus; assembly: GCF_003265705.2. Classification (NCBI taxonomy): domain Eukaryota; kingdom Metazoa; phylum Chordata; class Mammalia; order Carnivora; family Otariidae; genus Callorhinus; species Callorhinus ursinus. The sequence continues at coordinate 20,169,501 of NW_027397067.1, read as the reverse complement.
TAAGAATTGTTCCCTTTTCTTTTAATTTTGGAGTTGCTTGAGAAAAGTTGGTGTCAATTCTTCACATGTTTGGTAGAATTCAACAGTGAAACCAATTGGTACTGGACTTTCCTGTGTTTAGTGGCTTTTGATTACTGAGTCAATCTCATTACTTGTTATATAACTATTTAGATTGATTTCCTATTTCTTCTTATGCCAGTTTTGGTAATTTATGTTTCCAGAAATTTGCCTATTTTATTTAGATTCTCCAATTGGTTGGCATACACATTTTTCTCATAGTATTCTCTTATGATCCTTTTTATTTCTGTAAGCAGGGTTAATTTATGATTTGACACACACTTAAATCCACTCTATGCAATGTTTGCGTTATTGAATCATGGGTTATATTGGTATGTTGGTCATGCTATCTTAAAGTGACAGTGCCTAGAAATAAAAAACTTACACCTTCTTTGCTCAGCACCTGGCTTCCTGGGACATTCAAGTAAAGTGTTATCATTTGGAGAGACCATAGTCTCTCCATTTTATCATGCATGCCTGACAAACTGAACTCCAGGATATCATGAAGGATGTAATGAAATAATGAAGCAGAAATAATGACAAGATCTGCCATTTATGGGACTCTGAGTATATTCTAAGCACCACACTGAACCTTTGTTTTATTTAGTCTGCATCACAGCTCTCCAAGGTAGGTACTACTTTTATCTCATATTTACGAATGTGGGCAAGGAAATTGAGCCTAACTAAAGTTAAAAAAGAAAAACAAAACTTTTCCAAGGTCACAGAATATAGGACAGAGGTGAGGCTCGAACCCAAGTCTTTCTGTTACCAAGATCTGTTCTTCCTTTAATCTGACTGCACAGAAACAATAGAAATTAGTCTTAGTGATTTTCTATAGCCCATGGAGATTTTGACATTTATTCTTCATAGGAGAGGAAGTTTCTCAATTTTTCCAATGACTAGGTTGGATTGAGAACATGTCTGAGTTATGGTTATTTCCTGCTTTCAAAAAAGAAAAATGTCACAGGATTTTAAAATTATTGACATCCTTGAGACTTTCTGGAAAGAAGGAAGACTATTTGATAGCGGAAGAGCATTGTTATTTCAAGGTAAAAAAGTTTACAAAATTCTAAAAATTTCAATGTACCATGAAGTACATGAGCTCAAGTTATAGAAACAAATATAGCATGTTTCAGTCTTTAATGACTCAATAAGGTTATTATTCCAAAGTGGATTTGCTTAGGCCAAGAAATCCAATAATCTATCTAAAATGTTCCTTTATTTTCTTTTTATGGCTAAACAATAAAATAAACCCTACCTAAAGATAAATGCATTAAAAGAAGATAATAGCCTTTTAAAGAAGAAGCTAAGCAAAGGCTCTCCATGTTCAAAATTATCAATGTCCTTGCTGTAGATGTTGTACAAAATTATTTCTGATATTTTTGGTATAAGAAAGGAAGTTTTATAAGTCTTAGCCTACTGTATAGCACACACTTGATCTCACAGTTCAGGGGAAAAGGATGGTTGCAATAAAAAAAATCCAGGCGCATTGTAATTTGGAACATTTGGTGCCTGATTTTAAGCTATTGCCATCTCATTAAATTGTTAGATTTATGATTCACACTCCAAATGATAATGGAATAACTAAAAAAAGTATTATAATCTGGCATTAAATCAAAGGCTAATAATAACACAAAAACACATACATGAGACAATACAAAGGAAAAAATACCTCTGATATAATTTTAGGCTGCATAAGTTAGCACTTAATGAAATTTCTCTCTTAGAGAGCAGATGGGAGACAATTATATTTTTATGATATACACAAAACTCTTATACTTTTCCTCCAAATATTTCTAAACCTAATTAGGAGAGCAGACAAATTGCTCTAAGCAGATTTTGATGAAGATGGAACTTTGTCCGTCAACTGGATGTGGGGCTGTAAAACACAATAGTCTCAAACATTATTATTGGAATCCCTTTCATATAAATTATTCTCCATATAACACTTTCCCCAGGAATCACAGACCATAAATGATGGTAACTTTGTAGAAGGAAATATAATTTTTCCTAGAAAAATTCTCCTGTGGAAATTCTTCATGCTTTCTCTGCTCTTGTGGTTACTGAGAACATATGGCATGTAGCATAGTTAATCACAGTTGAAATGATAATTCTGAACTCAGACTGTCTGGTTTGAGGCCTGTCTTCACCGCTAAGGTGTGATCTTGCAAAGATCCCTTAAGCTCTCTCTTTCTCGAAGAGACATTAATAATAATAATATCTACGACATAGAGTTGTTGTGAGGATTAAATGGGTTACATTAACTTCTTGGAACATCACCCAGCACATGGAAAGCAACCAAAAATATTACTTGTTATTATTATTTTCCTCCAACCTACCTCAGTGATCTTCCACCAAGTTTTCCTGACACCAGTCTTACCTGTCCCCCTTCCATCAGCTATAGTTGCCTACAGGGAACTTTCTCTCAGAAGCTCACTAACACGTGACCTCTCTTTGAGGGACATTTAGCTCTTTCCTCCTTCTAAAAATACTTTAAACATTACTATAATAAGCATCCCTGTGTATGTCTCCTAGAACATATATTGAGTATAGGTACATCCAACTGTTGGTAAATGACCAGGTCATACGATATGTGTATTTCCCCAACATTCCCTCTTGTCTGCTTACTTTTTCTTCAAAGCACTTATCTTCATCTACTACATATTTTTCACATACATATATATCTTTTACCTATACATGTGACATGTTTTACGGATCCATTTTCTTTATTTCCTTTTCCTGTTTTTCTTTTTCTGAATGGAATATGCACTCTCAGGGCAAGGATTTTTATCTGTTTGGCTCAATACAGGCAAGGTGTGTGATAGCAAATATTACAGTGTCATGCACTATGGATGTAAAAGTCAGACCTTATTGGGGACATGTGAAAGCCCAAGATCATTAAGGGGAGGCATACCTCATTCTCTCAGTGCGTCCCAGAGAGGCATCTGAGATACTTCTGGACATACCATAGGGCTGTGCTCCATAAGATGAAGTCTGGTCCCTTGTCATGTCCTTTATAGTGAGAACAGACTTGTGTATGCCTATTAGTCAGCAGGGCTCTGGCACCAAAAAGCCCAAGGAAGGGCAGTTTCAGATAGCACCAAGTGTTAGTACCTGATGGTCTCATGAAAAGAAGTTTCAGGCTGAAGGGGAAAGGAAGCCTCTTTCTGCCATTCTCATGGGAAGTTAAGCTCAGTGGTTGCGTTCAGAGGCAGCCACTTTTACTGAGAGTGAAAAGCTCTCTCCCTACACCTAAGGGAGGCAAAACCCAGATCTCAAGGGGCTCATTGACAGGTAACCTGAGATTCCAGAATAATTCACCAGACAAGTGTGCTTGTTTCTCTTCAAGTGTAATATAAAAAGGTAGAACTTACCCCTTTAAGGGCTTGCATTTTAATAGGGGCAAACAGCCAAGAACAAGTTTTAAGTTATAATCATAATAACAAGAACAACCATTCTTTCCAATATGCGAGTTGCCAATTTTGACTAAGCCCAGAGTAAAATTTTTCTGTATATTATTTCACTTAATCTTTACAAGAACCTTAGGAGGTATTATAAATCCCATATCACATGAAAGAAAAGTGAGGTTGAAAGGGGTTAAGAAGATTCTGTAGGATGCCATAACTGCAGCTTTCAGGTGAAAATGTGAATTGGAATCTGAACCCAGAACAGTCTGACTCCAAAGTCCATGGTATTTTTAGAATAATACCACAGTGCTCTACCTCAATGAGATGCAGGATAGACATTTGAGGAGAAAGTTATTTAGAGATAACAAGGGTTAGAAAGAGAGTGAATGAAAGAAGAGATAGGTAAATAGGAAGATAACAGACTGAGTCCAATCAAATGACCTGTCAGTTTAGGTTTTATTCCTCTGGCATCATGGAATGACATTAAGAAAAACTGGGGTAACTGGGTGGTTGTGTCTAACTCTTGATCTCAGCTCAGGTCTTGCTCTCAGGGTCGTGAGTTCAAGCCCTGTGTTGAACTCCATGCTGAGTGTGGAGCCGAATTTAAAAAAGAAAGAAGAAAGAAAGAGAGAAAGAGAGAAAGAGAGAAAGAGAGAAAGAGAGAAAGAAAGAAAGAAAGAAAGAAAGAAAGAAAGAAAGAAAGAAAGAAAGAAAGAAAGAAAGAAGAAAGAAAGAAAGAAAGACGAAAGAAGAAAAGAAAGAAAGAAAGAAAGAAAAAGAAAAAAGAAAGAAAAAAGAAAGAAAGAAAGAACCTTTAAAATATTATGACAAACCCTATTACCCTTGTTTCAGCTGGTATGTCTCAAGACAGGACCCTGGAATCATGACCTGAACAGAAGGCAGACACTTAACCGACTGAGCCACCCAGGTGCCCCAATGTTGCAATATTCTATTTGTCAGAAGCAAGTCACTATGTACAGCCTAGTCACAGGGAATGAGGATTTGAAGGGAGAAGTATCAAAGAATTTGTAGGGATGGTTGGAACTAGAGTGTATTATGTTAAGTATTTGTCAGAGAAAGGCAAAAACTATGATTTCACTCATATGTAGAATTTAAGAAACAAAACAAATGAACATAGGGGAAGGGAAGGAAAAATAAAATAAGATAAAGACAGAGAGGGAGGCAAACCATAAGAGACTTTTAAATTTGGGAACAAACTGAGGGTTACTGGAGGGGAAGTGGGTGGGAGGATGGGGTAATTGGATGATGGGCATTAAGGAGGGCACTTGATGTAATGAGCACTGGATGTTTTTTGCAACTGGCAAATCACTGAATTCTACCTCAAACTAATAATACACTATATGTGAACAAACTTGAATCTGAATAAAGTCTTGAAAGAAAAAAAGAATTTGTAGAGATATTTTAATACCATTATACTTCTTAAGAGAAATTCTCATGCTAGAATGCATCTTTCATCACATTACACATAAAACATTTTGCTTTAACTGAGTATAAATTTTTACAGCAATGTCTATCATCATAAACACTGAACTTAGTAAAACTTTGCTGCAGTCTAGAGAAGGTTTCATTTTGCTACAGGAAATATTCAATAAATATTGCAAATAACCTCAGCAAGAACTTTGCCTTATGGGTTCTTTTGTGAGTGTGGTCAAGGCAACAGTTATTTCTTTCTAAACACCAACAGTGCTGAATGGTAAGCAAGTGACTAGTGCAAGTTCTATAGGTTGTGTTATGGTGTGGCAGTGATATCTTTCTAAATATGCTGACTTGTTTAGTTTAATTTTGATTTTTTTAACATCCTCATGAATACTGCCAAAACCTCTTTTACTAGAAACAAAAATGTTGAGAATAACTCTTTAATTTTTTATGATTTCATTTCTCAATTACTGGTTTTACTTTAACATGGAAAAAAAGAATATGTGTTCATTTTAGTTAAAAAATCATAGTTAATTAAGTCTAATCAATATGATAGTTACCCTCTGTTTCCTTCCCAAAATAATATATATGTTGCTCAATCAATTAAAAAGTGTGCAAAAATCAGTTTACCAATCAGTTGTTTTGCTATTATAAAACACAAAATATCAATTTGACATTTTGTGTGTTTTAAGTCAATCAGTGTGATGTTTTGACATCAAATATACAACACTTTCTCTCTTATTTCTCTTGGGTGAAATTACATTCAAGGGAAATGGTTCTATTTAATCTAGTTTCTTTCATTAAAAGTAAACAAAGCCCGTCTAACAGTGGGGCCAAATGCCCACACTGACACCTGCCACCGTACTCTATTGTCAGCATGTGATGTGTTCCATAAATAATTCCGTGAGTTACTCTCTTTGAGAAATCCGGGGGCTGTATATGAAGATTAACTTCCTATTGCCAGATGATGAGCACATTCAAGATTAAACTCCAAAACTGTTGATTCATCATTGCTGATTGGAACTTTTACTTAATGTCTTTGTTCGTGTTGGAAAAGTTTCTCCTGTGTGGTTAGTAAAGGCTGTGAGGAATGTAGTGCTCTTTGGTAGATGGGTCCCATTATGGGTTTCTGCCAGCCTTCTTCTTGGGTCTGTGGGATTCCAAAAGAGACACAGGACAGCTGCACAATCCTCTTAAGCATCACATGAGAGACCCTCTAATAATACTAAGCCATAGTATTTAACTCATCAGTAATAATCGTTGGGCTTCAGAATACAGTTGGATTGTTTAACCAACATAATTTCAAGGAGTCACGGAAAAGCATAATTACTAAGTTCTAATCTTTCAAACATATCTCTGCATGTTGGGACTGTAGATGTAAACATAATAGCCTTTTCAAACTCTGGGAATGTGTGTGTGTATGACTGTGTGAATTTCAACAACCGGTTTATATTTTCAGGGTTATTGACATCTTTTTCTCTGATGATATAAGGTCGGAAGTAAAGTATTGCAAAGGGAATTTTTAAAGGAAATAAGAACTCCAAATAAATAAAATGTGGATATGTTCACTGTAACTCTAGCTTCCAGAAGGGGAAAAAAAAAAAGACTCTGAATAGCTCAGGTGAAGGAGCCCCTGATGTACTTAGCTACGTGCAGTGTGCTGAACTCCATAGCCACAGTGCTGGCCCCAGACAAATCACTTAACTTCTCTGCTCTTCATATGTACCTGAGGATAGAGTAGTAGAGGCTCATATAAAGTACTTAAAACAGGTTTTGACATACAGTAATTCGTCAATAAATCTCATCTATTATTTTTTTTGTAGAAAACAGAAGGAGAAAACCAACACTTCATAGCTATTTGAATTGTTGATCTTTAAAATTTCTCAAAACTTTTTAAGAGTTCAGCCTTAACTATGCTGCCAGGACTTTCTGGCATTTTCCCTGCAGTATGACATAACCTCAGGGATGCAAATGTAGGCTACATAATGGCAGCTTATTTTCCTATAAACCTTGGAAGAAAAATCGTTAGTGAGCAGCAAAGTTTTACTTATAAAAATTATTTAAGATAATCTGGACAAGATTCGATTCTATACTTTTTTAATTCTAAAGGTTATTGTTGTTTTTTTTTTTCTTATCCAAGGTTGGTGCTTTCTTTTAAAACAGTTGCCTACTTTATGTAGACACCAACGCTATGCATTCATATTTGTATTCTGGTTGCTGTTCAGAGAGCAGGCTGAAGGGGGATAAAGGTAGATGCAGAGAGACCTATTGGGAGACAAAAGAAGGTGGTGGCACAGGGACCAGGTGAAAGGTCAAATTCTGGATCACTGAATTTGAGCTTAGACCTAGTATATATGATGACAAATCAGCTGGGATGTGAGAAAGGACATGCGTCAAGATGACTACGTGTTTTGGGTTTGAATAATTAGAAGAATGGAGTTGCCTTGCTCTGAGATGAGGACTACTCTGGAACTGGTGTGGGAGAGAGTGTCAGGAGCTCAGTTTTGGATACTTTATATTTGAGATGACTCTTGGGCATCCAAGTAGAGACATGGAGATATTGGGTGGTAGCATTGTCAGATAAAGCAGAGGACACCCAGTTAAATTACAGTTTTCAATAAACCCCAAAACTAGTTTTAGATAAATACAAAACAAGTAATTTCATGGTACATACTTCTACTAAAAAATTATGTTTCGCTAGTTGAAAATTCTAATTTTACCGGATGTCCTCCATTTTTACTTGATGAGTCTGGCAATCCTATCAAGTGGGCAGTTGAATAGTGAGGAAGAGGTCACAGGCTGGAGTGACCAACCTAAAGACCATCTTTGAAGTAATGTGATTGAATGAAATCATCAAAGGAGTAAACTCCCACAGCAGTGAAACTGATCCAAGGTTGGAGTCCTGACACTCAGGGTAGAGGTCAGGTGATGAGGAGAAATAGTAAAGAATGCCAAGGAGAGGACAGAAAGTTAGGAGGGAAACCAGATGAGGGTAGACAGGAAACCAAAACAAAGCAAAGGTTTCAAGTAGGAAGGATCACCTGAATCTGTAGGTGTTGATAGGTGAAGGTCGATGAAGGTGAGAACCAAGAAGGGCTGAATCAAGGAAGACATCCTTAGGGACAAAAAAAGTTCTTGCTGGATTGAAGATGGGAAGTGCTGATTAAGCCTGTGTTCAGATTTCTTTTGGAGACTGCGAATAGGGAAAATTCTTTCAAGGCGTTTTATAAAGTGAAGAAAAGGAATACGTCATTCCCTGGAGAGGAAAATGAAGTCAAGAGGTTTACTTTTTTTTTTTTATAAAAGAAATATCAGAATGTTTGTGCGCTAATCAATATGATACAAAGAGAAAGAAAAAATGATGCAGGAGGCAGAGAGGAGAACGGCTGGAGAAACGTCCATGTAAGGAAAGAATGAATGAGGTCTAGAGAGAAAATGGAGGGACTGGCCTAGAGAGAGGTACAGGTCATCCACAGTGACTGGGGCCAAGGGGGTGCAGGGATGTGGACAGAAGTGGTGGTGGTACTTAATGGCTGTTCTCTTCTGGTTGCTTCGTTTTTCTCAGTGAAGAGGAAGCCAGGTAGCATTTTGCTGAGAACGAGGATTGATGGGAAGGAGTAAGAGGCCTATACCTCTTTGTCTCTTATCTATCTCTCAATATTTTTGCAGTTTCATCTTTTCTAAATTTGTTCTTTTGTCTGTTAAAAAACCTTGATTTTTTTTTTTTTTTAACAGAGAGAGAGAGTGAGTAGGGGGTGGGGAAAGGGGGGAGAGTCAGAGGGAGAGAGAGAATCTTAAGCAGGCTTCATGCCCAGTGTGGAGCCTGCCTTGGGGCTCCATCTCATGACCCTGAGATCATGACCTGGCCAAAATCAAGAGTTGGATGCTGCTAACTGAGCCACCCGGGTGCCCCTAAAACTTTGATTTTCTATCTTGTTTCTAACCTGTTTTCTATCCGATTTGATGGTGCGTGTGTCTGATCTTCCCTGAGTTGGTAAAGTCTCTAAGGGCAATGTTCATGCCAGTTCCTGTGTGAATTCTTATGCCTTGATCATAGCAGATGAGCAATGAAGATTTATTAAGAGGATTAAGATTTTTTTAATGAAATGCACTGTAATCACCAGAAACTCTTTTATTTAGGCTAAAAACTATTTCTTTTTTCCAAAGATCCACTGTATATTGTGGAAGACTCAGATAAATAGATCAATTCTTTCATCTAGCAGTTATAAAAATGTGCACTGTCGAAAACATTGTAAAACTATCCAGGCAAGGTACACTGAACCAAAAAACCACTTCAGTGTGCATAAAATTGTTAAATAGCATAAACATAGTAATTATGTTCAAAGTGGAAAGAAAAAATTTTTGAAACAAAGCCTTATCGATTGCAAACAGTAAGCAATATATTCTACAAAGAACTTTAAATACAATTTCAAAACATGGAATTTTAAAAATGTTGCCAGCCGTATTCTTCTAAAATATTAACCAGGTGAAATGATACAGATATTTTCAAGAGAAAGGGAATATAAACAATTATTGTCAAGAAATCACCAAATATTAGTGGCTAAAAGTGTTGATATGCTAACATATTTACAAATAAAATAATAGAGAGTTGTATTTGGTAAAAAGATTAGACATTAACTTCAAAAGTACATATAATTATGGCCCTCTTTATCTTAGAGTATAGATTTAACCACACACTATGCAAATGAAAAAGATATTATATTCAGTGTTTATGTAATTGTGTGGTATTTCCTCTAAAATTATAGTGAAAATATCTATAATTAAATAAATGCTCTCTCCAATTACTGAAAAGTCTCATAATCTTTTGGCCTCTATAAACAAAGACCTATTGTAACATCCTTATGAGAGTTAGCCATTCATGACAATTTTATACATTTCCACTCTCTTTTACTTTAAATTTTTTTCCTTTCCCCCATTCTTTTATAGAAAGAGGAAATAACCAATTAACTCTGTGCAGTTGAGTTTCTACAGAGATACACTAATCTTCAATAATTAGTAACAATGCCAATGTATTCCTCCACTATTACAAATAAGCTAATCATTTTTTAAGTTTACTTATTACACCTTTTTTGAGAGAGAGAGAGAGCACAAGTGGGGCTCATGGGGAGGGACAGAGGGAGAGGGAGAGAGAGAATCTTAAGCAGGCTCCACACCCATCGTGGAGTCCAATGCAGGGCTGGATCTCATGACCCTGAGATTATGACCTGAGCCGAAATCAGGAGTCACATGCTTAACCAACTGAGCCACCCAGGCACCCCTACATATTATACTTTTAACACTAAAACTATTTTCAGATATTTCTAACATAAGATGAGATTTTAGTTATTTTTAATCAAATCATCAATCTCCCATTTGCACATATATGCCCAATAATGCCAAAGAAGTTCTACATCTGGACCCATTTTCAAACTATTTGATGTAACTATTTTCAAAAAAACAGAACAATAAAATAATTCATCAAGTTAAAGTTGAAGCTTATTATAAACAGCTGACTTGAAAACATGTGACTACTGAAAACTATCATCCCTGCTCATTTTCTTCTTTTTACTCTCATTCTATTTGCAAATTCATTCTTTTCATTTCTGGGATTTTCCTTTTCTTTTAAATTTAGGAATAATTTATTTTGGTATGATATGAGTCTGAGACTTCATACTTAAATATACTCCACAGATATTATTTCTAAATCTTCAACATCTATAATGTGCCCACTGGCTATGCTTCCTTTGGAGGCCTGACCTTGTTCGGGGCTGCTACCTTACTTCTGAATTGTAGAGGTGAGCACTACTCTGCCTTCTCTGACTGTGACAGTTTCACTAGAGTTGCATATTGTTATTGCTTTCCAGGACTAAGACATGGAGTCAGAGAACACAAGAGCTGGAATGGTCTTCAGAGTCCCTCCTGGCTACCCATCTCGCTTTATGGCTGAGGAATGAGGTCCACAAGTTGGATTTAACTTGCTTTATATCCTGAGTAGGGAGAGAACCAGGATGAGAACCCAAATCATAAGACTCTTACCTGGGTCCTCACATTTCTATGTGCTGTAGGTTAAATTTTACTTTTCCATCTCCTTTCTATATTAATTGCCCAAGGTTATTCTTTTTTTTACTCTCCACAAAAAATTTCATGGTTGAGTATCATTTTGTTTTCCTTCTTGGGATTCTATTCATGCCTATAAGCCCAGCTTGGATCTTGCATCAATGCCCACAATATGGGCAGAGCAGCCACCTTCTGGCGACCTGTTTTTACTTCCCCCTTCATGCCCCTGCCCAAGCAAAGACTATCTAAGCAATGGAGTTATTTACTTATCTTCTGTGTCCCCTTAGTGCAATGTATCATCTCTATCATAGCGCTCATCACGCTGGACTCTCATTATTCATGGAGTTGCTGTTCCCCCTTAGAGAAAAAGACAAACACCTAACTGTGGGTTCTTTGTGTCCCGGAAGCCTCCTCAATACTTCCCAGCATTGTTCAAAGGCCCACGCACATCCACAGACCACGTCTGAAGGCAATAAAATGTGGCCACCCGTGTTTTTGCCTCATGAAGCAAGAGTTATCTCATCCAACTGAAAGAGTGTCAGAAAACTTCATCTTTTCCCCAAGTCAGAGGGCTGTAGAAAATCAGACAGTTATTTCATTTGTACCCAGGGGCTACTTTTGGAGTTGTCAGAGTGCTATTGTTTAGTTTCTTAAGCTTTTCTCTCTATACTAATTCAGAGCCTGCAATCCCAGAAAATGTTCAAGGCAGAAAGAATGGAAGAGGCTGATGGCAGACTGGGGTATTCTGGGTAGTATCATCTTCCCCAGTATTGTGTTATCAGCAAGAACAGATGCAGGAAGAGTCCTGGAAACAAGGTAAGATGGCTATTATCATTTCTAATATATATCTGTTTTTTGGAACCTCAAAGAACCAAACAGAAAGCAATGGAGAAGATCTGTATCAGTTCAACAATAACCCAAGGCCTGTGCCATATGAGAATTGGCTGGAGCCATTCCCATTAACCTTCCATTTAGTTGTAGAAGGTTCTTTGGTAATATGTTTCATGCCATCCTAAATGCCCAGAAAAAGCTGACTTTCCTGAAGGAGGGATAGGGTGGGAAATGTGTTTCAGATAGAGGAATCTGAATGCAGTTGCCTGGTGACAGTTCAGCACAGTGGTTAAATATTAAGCATCCTGTTTATCTGGAGTCATTTGGCCTGGGTTTCAATCTCAGATTTACCACTTTTTAGTTACATGGTTTCAGATAGTTAGTTGGTGCCTTAATTGATGTTGCTCAGTTTCTTCTCCTGTGAACTAAAAATAATAATATTCATATTTAAAGTGACAATGAAGAATAGACTCTCACTCTATGCCAGATCTCTGGGTCTAGAACATTATACAATTGTTATTTTATTTTTACAAATACTTTATGAGTCAATTCTAATACTTGCTCCATTTTACATAGGAGCAAACTGAGGTTTAGAAAAGTTAACTAACTTGTCCAAGATCATACAGCAAGAAAGTGGTAGAGCTGGGGTTTGAACCAAATCTACTTTACTCTAAGCCCCTACCCACTGAGCTATACAAGTAGCACCAGCAGAGTTAATGCGGCAAACATGTAACCCCCCAGCACAGCCCTCACACTTGCTAATATGCATTCCAGTGCTAAGAGATATTATTTGGCATGATTTTGAGATCTACATATATTGTGTTTCTCTAAAATCATGACAAGGGAGATTACTGAGTGGGGCATAGCTCAGTTGCTCTTGTCTGCTTCCTGATATGCTCTAATTACCTACATTGTAATGTTAGGCAAAGTTCTTACCTAATTGTATTTCCTTTTCCTCATCTTAAAAACAAAGTAATATGAAATTATAGCAGTTGGTTATCTTATAGTAAATGTGGGCTTAAGACTTAAGGGTCTTCTTCCTTGCCCTGCATTGGACCGCAGGTCTCATTTCAAAGTGGAAAAGCATTTTTGCCTTACAGTTTTTACAAGATAACATGAGTGAAGTGGTATTGAGAGTGTTTATAACTGGTATCATTTAAGAATATTATAAAAGCATGTGTTAGAAATAATCACACTTTTTAAAATAATGAAAATGTTTCACTATTTGAAGATAGTTGTGTATTGTCATTTTCTTGTCATAATCCAAAGGACCATGTTGGGAGCCAGAATATAATAGATGTTTCTTTAGAGATATGTGCTACTGTTCAAGAATTAGGCTGGAATAATAACAAAAGAAGAATGCTAGGTGAAAGATGCTTCCTAGTGTAGCAGTTTATTTTGTAATGATGAATCTTACAATAAGATTTTCAGGATCTAAGGATAACAGATACAAGTTGGCTAGTAGTGCAAGCTATATAACTTATTAGTTCTTAGTTTAAGCTTTGGAAAGTCCTTATTAAAGAGCGAGGTCCTTTTGAAATTTTATTAACACATTAACATAAAATGAATTGAAGACTTGATTCAAAATTTTTACTTGTCTGAGTATAAAAGGGGATATTTTTATAATCTTTATATATTAATTGGAATGCAATTATTATTTGCTCACTAAATGACCACTGTTTCCAAAGTTGTAATATTTTTAAAACCACCTCTAGAAACCAAGCAAGGGCCAATTAAATAGCATATGGTGTGTTAAGGAAATCACGCTGCTCTGTTCCAAGGTATTACTTACAAAAAAAGAAACATTTATTTAAATGTCCCCTATGAATAGCCTGTCTTAAAAACCAGTGTTACAGTCTGGATATACTCGAGCAACAATTTGGTGATAATTATTAGATTGGTTACTCTCACCAGATACAAAGGAAAGCCTTTAAATTTATTTCCAATTAGGCATAAACACTAATTTATGTTTATCACCTTTCTTCCAAATTGATAAATCTTACTTCTCATAAACTCTGTTTTGTATGATAAAGGACAGACCTGACCCAAACCCAAAACAAAATTCAAACAAACATTCTTTCTGTAGCCTCTGGAATTAATCAGATACGTGGAATAGACCATTTTGGAAACTGAAGATATTAACATGCTTTCTAAAAGATACTTTTGTTCCATCTACATTTATTTTACCATCACAGGGGAAATAAAACTAGCCAGAAGTAAAGTAGCCAGATCACTCAAAAGTAGTATTTCTCAATGAATGGTCCAGAGGTAGGAATCATCTGAGAGGTTAAAACTGCCTATATCTGGGTCTCACCCTAAATTCACTGAAGCCTCATGAAAATAAAAGCACAAAATGTGACCCCATGGGAACCAGGAGCCATAAAGTTTGGGTCGGGTTGGGGGGGGAGTTGATTGTGTAAGCAGTTTGCATGTATTAGTTTGCCTTTTATTTAAAAAGGGGGATTAAGTCTAAATACCTTACATCGTTATTAGCTAGGTCATCACCTGGTATATAGTGAGAGCTCAAATCAGGTTAAATGTTTTAACTACAAAGATCTTAGAATGTCTGAGAGACATATAAAATCATTACCAAGACCAAAGGATGCCAGGAAATTTGAAATGATTAGGATAGGAAATACAATGCACAATGAATTGATGGTTCAAGGTAGGATCTCAATGTTTCTTTGATGGGGGATGCTGGAGCTTGGAAAAACCGACAAGCATCTGTGGGAAGTGAACTTCTGGCCTTACAGCTGTTTTCTGGGGTCCTCTTAACAAACAGTTAAAAAGAAATGGAATCCTGTCTACTTGCCAGATTTAAGAGCACATCTCCCTGCACATTCTTTCTGTAAAGGAAACTTGCTTGAAGTCAGGATTTAAACAATTTTACATTTTACATGCTAGCCAGTAGTAATAAGACCTTTTGTTAAGTGAGATAGTAAAATTCTTTAAAAAAAAAATCTACTCAGAGTTTGGTCTTCTTTTACTATGCACTGAAAATATCTCAACTGATATATCAAGCTTAAGGGAATAATCAGAAACAGATTATACAGATATGATTTTTATACAAAGATTGCCATGTTGATTATAATACCAAAGATGGAAATAGCATTAGTAATTATGGCATGACATGGACCCTAAAATCACCACGGGTAGTCTCAACAATATTTAATGGCATTAGAAAATAATACTATAATATTATTAGAATTAAAATTATAATATTTTCTCAATTCTGAGTTGATTATAGAGGATAGGACTTGAATTTTTAAATATACATATATATTTAAATGTATGTTAAAACGGAGATAAATATAAAAATGCAATTCTTATCTCTTAATTTTAGATAACTTAAAATTTATTTCTCATTATCTTTCTAAATGTTCTAAATAACATACAGTGAATAGCAACTCTTTTATAGCCAGGAAAACGTGTGTATCTTTAAAGAAACTCTTCAGGAAATTGAAAGCTTTATGAGAAAGTAACTAGGAATCCAGTTAAGAATAGTCGGGATGCTGGAAGAACATACTGAAAAATTAGTGGTTAATGGCGACATCTTCATCACTTTGAATAAAGTTAGGGGAGAGACCTGTCCTTCCATGCCTGGCATGTGATGAGGGATTTCCATACTTACGTGGTAGGAAGGAGAGCAGAAGGGAGAACTCTACGTCTTTAGATGACATTCTTTTCTCTTTTCCTTTTTTGCAGGGGACAGAGAGGGAGTATATGCAATTGGACTCTGTTTCAAAGGATAAGGAAGTGGGCACAATGAGATTTAAGACTATGTGTAGGATCACCGCACTGGCATATTCAGCAAGGCTAACCTGAGGCACGTGACTCAGCCCCCAGCTCAGCTTTCCAACTGCAGTGTTTCCTGGCCCCACATCCTTGATGCCCGAGAGTTACTCTCCTGTTAAAGTGAAATATTGAGCCATGTGCTAGAATCATATACTTTCCTCTCAAAATATTTGACCAACAAAACAGGATTAAAATTGTGTTGGCAAATATGGGTTATAATGATTTTACCTATTAGGAGCCATTCATCTGTATGTGTTTTGTTTTGTTTTGTTTTTTTTTATCATTTCAGATGTTGTTTGTGGAAGGAGAATGTGATTACTTGCCAAAATCTACATTATGTCATCTGCTCTGTTCTATAAACAGATTACACACACCGTACAGACATAAGCTGTGGGCTGTGGTTAGTTAATTATGTTTAATGCAAATACACACACATGTACAATTCATTTTAAAGGGATCAGTTATAAGCACTATATTTTAGTTACAAGAGCTTTTGGAAATACCTCATCATAGCAGTATACTAGAGTCATTTGACAGATTTTTTTTAATTAACATTTTAATACAAACCATTTGGAATATCGTACACAAAACTGATTTTTGAGAAAGTATTCACTAATTACACAAATATTACACATAGGTTTAGTCCAGGTGTATCTGTTGCCAAAACATAACATTTCTATTTTTATTTCAAATCTAGCATATTAACTGTTTCCAAATATACTCATTTGACTATTAAAGCTAAGCAACGAAGCATAGCATTTGCCCTGACAGCATAATTTAGACTAAAATGAGGCGAAAATGGATTCCTTCCTGACGGGAGGGCCAATGATGATTGTTAGCAGAAGTTTATTGTTTAGTAGATATTGTTAAAGTCACTTAAAAATCGATTGTTCCCAATTTATGAAACAAAGAATGTTTGGGTGACTCAAAAATCTCAAGACTTCCTCCTTCTCACCACCAAACACATTTATCTTTTGGCTTTTGAGGAAGACTTTTTACTTCTGAAGACTATTTTTCTGTATTACAGACTCTTCTTTATAAACCATGGTTCCTTAATATAGACATTCATGAATGGGCTTCATGTATCCTAAAGTTGTCTATCAGCTCCAATATTGTAAAAGACATTTAATGCCATAAATTGATGTTTATCTAGAGGGGAGGAGGGTAGGGGGTTGGGTTAGCCTGGTGATGGGTATTGAGGAGGGCACGTTCTGCATGGAGCACTGGGTGTTATGAACAAACAATGAATCATGGAACACTGCATCAAAAACTAATGATGTAATATATGGTGATTAACATAACAATAAAAAAATAAAAAAAAAAAGAAAAAGATCTCAGTGGTAACCAAGGGCACATGTTCTATTCTATAGCCTAAAGAAACTTAAAAGGATTTCCATTGGAATTCATTCCTAATATGAAACTCATTGAATTAAAACATCTGAATTCTCATATCTGATTCATAAATTAGTTATTAAAGCCCAGAAATTTAGTGAAATGTCAAAATCAATACTTATATGGATAAAATTTAAATGTACTTTGTTCAGCATCTCCTTGGAGAAATCACTGGACACCATAAAAATGGAGATAATGGCTTTTATCCTTGTCTACCATAATTACTTTATGTTTTATAACTATGCTTCAAGATCAAACTAGGCAAAAGCTAGGTTTACAGACTAAATTAATTCTGAATATTTCTCTGTATAATATTGGTTCTCCTGTTTTTTTTATCCTGGAAATACATATAAATTTACTTCTCTATTAATTCACATTCAGTTTTCTCTTATATCAATATTTTTAAAACTGCTTTGTTCATCATATTTAATCTCCTAATAATTTGTGCAATGCTTCACTACCATCATCGTTACTGAACATTTGTGATGTAATTGGATAGTCCTGGTAAGTGACAAGAAGGGGGACCACAAAGCCAAAATGAGGAGTGAAGGTGTGCATCCCTTACTTATCATCAGCATTTCGTCTTTCATACATCTATCAAAGGCAGCATGGTGAGTAATTTCAAATGTCAGATTTAAGTGTGCCGGGTGAGAATTGGGGTAGGTTGGATGTTTGGAATTACCAAACATATAGAGCATGTATTAACCTTTAAAAGCTTTCATTTATGTATCTCCACTTGGATCACATAAAATATGTTCTATTGCCCTTTTCATGCAATTTCCTGGAACTCTGCTGGAATTGTGCTAATTTTATATTTGAGTGAGGTATCGATAATAAATTATTTGAAATAAAGCCTTAAACCTGGGTATTGATTGTGAATGAGATCCCTGAGAATGAAATATGCCTAAATCAGAATGCAGAGTTGTGCCTTTATAAGAACAATGTAAATAATGCATAGTAACATCACTCCTAATTCTCAAATCATCTTTCTGTCTGATCTTGTTACTGCCGGCCCCCCATGTATTGAACAGTCTAAGATGAGAAAGCTAGAATCAGGTTTGGCTTAAGAGCTGATGCAGAGTCTAGAATAATCTAGCAGATAAAGGGTATAACCAAAAACACCACACTTGCTCATGGCTATTGTGTCATCAATTATTCAAAACAAATTATCTGCTCATTTAATGAAAATTCACTTTATATCATGAAAGATCTCAATCTCAGTATTTAGTTTTCTCTCCTATGGATTTTTTATCTCATTGTTAATCAACTTTACTAAGGTTGATTTTATATACAATAAATGTATATATATATATAAATAAATAAATAAAAGTATACAGTTTAGTGAATTTTAACTTATATATACATTTAGATAACCACCACCTCAGTCACGATATAAAATATCTCCATCAACACAAAATGTTTCCTTGTGCCTCTGCAATCTTCCCAGCCCCTGTCCCAGGCAACCACTAATCTGTTGTCACTATAAATTTATACAGATTTAAAATTTCATATAAAGGAAATCAGACAGATTTTTGTCTTTTTTTTTTCCTTCTTCTTCTTCTTCCTTTTCTTTTTCTGCTTGGAATAATGATTTTAAGAGGTATCTATGTTGTATATAACAGTAGCTTATTCCTTTTAGCTGAACAGTATTCATCATACGGATAAACTACCGTTTGCTTATTCATTCACCTATTGATGGACATATTGATTGTTTATAATTTGGGGCCATTATAAATAACACTAGTGTGAGCGTTCATGTACAAATCTTTGTGTGGGCATATGTTTTAATTTAGCTTGGGTAATTACCTAGGAGGGGGATTGCTGGATCATATGGTATGTTTAATTGTAGAATATCTACCAAATTGTTTTCCGAAGTGGTTGTACCATTTTAAATTCTACCAGTAATATGAGGTTATTCCAGTTCCTGCATACCCTCGCCACCTCTTGATATTGTCAGATTTTTTTATTTTAGATATTCTGGTGGCATATAGTGAGAAATTGTAGTTTGAATCTGAATTTCCCTGATGACTGCAGATGTTGAGCATGTTGAACTGATAGCACTTCTACTTTTGTAGGATTCCTAATTTACAACTCTCTTTGATTAGGCATATATCAATGATATTGTTATCATCATTTATTCCTTCTTTCTCTGTCCAAACCCCTCAGTTTTCTACAGTTCTCCCAGCCTTCCCAGATATGCAATGATTGAGTCAGGATCTCTCTTAGGAGATGGTACTCCCTTAAAGGTTAACACTCCTACTACATTAGAGGGAAAAAGAAATTATTTCCTTAACATGAAAGAAATATATACTTACAAGTTCATGCAATCCACAAAGAAATAAAATTGAAGATGAAAACTACTCCATGGGCTTATTCTGGAGTGTCTATTATGTTAATTTCTAGACAACAAAAAAACCCCTCATTGCTTTTACATTTTATCAAGTTTTTGGGGGGTCATTTCCATCCATATAGTTACATAAAAGTACCGTGTCTATGCTTCTGACTTGTTCTTTCCACCCTCAATCATTCTCAGTTCACCTGGATATATAATCATGTTTACCTTCAGAACTTCAGAGCCACACTTTAAGTTCTGTCCTCTGGTGAACATGTCTGGGCCACTGTAGTCTCTTCCTATGTGTTCTCTAATTACTCTGGACTTTCCACTATTATGATACTTGTCAAATTGTGTAGTAAGCACCTGTTCATATATCTGATTCCACAACAGACCTGTAAATACTTAAAAGAAGGAATACATTCTACAAATTGTTACACCCCTAAATCAATAGCACAATATTTAGCATCAAAATAAATTAGAATTAAATTCTCATTTTAGCTAATAACATTAATATCTTTCTCATTTATGATTTGCCTATGTCACGGCCACAGAAGATGAGTAGAAAGAAGAGAAAAATATTTATTTTCCTTGTATTCAACTTATGCATGAATTAGTTATCCAAGTAGATTGTGAGCAGGGTCAATTTGGCATCTAATTTTGTCTTGCATAGATTTCAGTACAGTTTCTTTCTTTTTTTTTTTAAAGATTTTATTTATTTATTTGAGAGAGAGAGAGAGCACAAGCAGAGGGAGAGGGAGAAGCAGGCTCCCTGCTGAGCTCAATCCCAGGGTCCCAGGATCATGACCTGAACTGAAGGCAGACGCTTAACCAACTGAACCATCCAGGTGCCCCAGTACAGTTTCTTGTTTGTTATTGTAAATGGTCAATAAATGTTAAATGAATAAAAGGACAAAAACTGAACAAAGAAACAAAAAAATTCAAACTGGTACTTACCTTCTAATATACTTAAGTAAAATTAAGCATAGAAAAGAATAAGAAATAATAATTCTGAGATAGAAATCCTTAAATATTTTAAAATAATTATTACTTAGATTTCAATTTATGATGGAATTTTGGAAATGAAATTTTCCTTGAGAAGGGAAATGGTTTTGGCATGACCTCAAAGTGGCTGAGAGGTACTAATTAATCTAACTTTTGAAGAGTATTTTTAGATCATGATGGATTTTATATGTAATCAGTATCAGTATTTCTCTTGTAATTATGAATAGCACATGCAAGCTTGGAATTTTTTTCATCTTTCAGTATTAGATTCAGAATATACAAAAATTTTTTATAAAAGCAATAATTTCTGTATTTCATGGACTTTAATATAAAAAGTGTTCATAAAAGATAGCATAGAGGATGAAATAAAATCTCCTGTGTAAATTCTCACTGGTCACAAAAGAGAAAGCAGGCCTACAAAAAGAATCAAGCTCAGAA
This sequence comes from Callorhinus ursinus, assembly GCF_003265705.2. Taxonomy (NCBI): domain Eukaryota; kingdom Metazoa; phylum Chordata; class Mammalia; order Carnivora; family Otariidae; genus Callorhinus; species Callorhinus ursinus. The sequence continues at coordinate 20,148,750 of NW_027397067.1, read as the reverse complement.
ATTTTTCAACATATTTATTTAGAAGACTTTCTTGTGTGACTAATTTGATTTCAATAACATTAAACATCTAGAATAAATAATATTTAAGAGATTTCAGAGAAACACACAAAAAATAATGAAATTGTTTCAAATGTCTTTGACAACTGTAGTTCTTTGCTTTATACTCAAATTATTCTATGTTGAGAAAAATAAAATGATAAAGTAATGCAAAAATACAGAAAAGAAGAAATGGGATACTAATATAACTAAATCCTGAACATCTCTTCCATAACAAAATTTATATTCATTGCAGACTGGTATTTTATGGTTAATCTCTAGATTATATTTACTATATATATATATATATATATATAAAGTGACATAGAATATTGGAAATATACTAGTTTTTCCAATATCAAGTATAATCATTGAGACATATTATACATCAGTAGCTATTTCTATTCAAAGGCAAAAATTCCTAGTTACCTGCCCTTTTAAAATATGTAGTTCTTAGGTGGCTTTGCCATGGGTAATAACAAGACTCCAGGTCCAGTTTCACTCACTGAACTATGAGATGTTATCTACCATTAACATTAAAGCTAGCTCATGGATTGGAAGAACAAATTTTGTTAAAATGTCTATACTACCCAAAGCAATCTATACATTTAAAGCAATCCCCATCAAAATACCAATGGCATTTTTACAGAGCTAAAACAAATAATCCTAAAATTTGTATGGAACCACAAAAGACCCCAAATCGCCAAAACAACCTTGAAAAAGAAAAACAAAGCTGGAGGCATCACCCTTCCAGGCTTCAAGTTATTTTACAAAGCTGTAGTGATCAAAACAGTATGGTACTGAAACAAAAATAGATACATAGATAAATGGAACAGAATAGAAAACCCAGAAAGGAACCCACAACTACAGGGTCAATTAATCTTTTTTTTTTAAGATTTTATTTATTTATTTGAGAGAGAGAGAGAATGAGAGATAGAGAGCACGAGAGGGAAGAGGTTCAGAGGGAGAAGCAGGCTTCCTGCTGAGCAGGGAGCCCGATGTGGGACTCCATCCCTGGACTCCAGGATCATGACCTGAGCCGAAGGCAGTCGCTTAACCAACTGAGCCACCCAGGCGCCCCAGGGTCAATTAATCTTAAACAAAGCAGGAAAGAATGTACTATGGGAAAAAGACAGTCTCTTCAACGAATGGTGTTGGGAAAACTGGACAGCAACATGCAAAAGAATGAAACTGGACCACTTTTTTACACCATACGAAAAAACCAAAATCAAAATGGATAAAAGACCTACATGTAAGACAGGAAACCATCAAAATCCCAGAGGAGAACAAAGGAAGTAACCTCTTTGACATCGGCCATAGCAACTTCTTTCTAGGTATGCTTCCTGAGACAAGGGAAACAACAGCAAAAATAAACTATTGGGATTTCATCAAAATAAAAAGCTTTTGCACAGCAAAGAAAGCAATCAACAAAACTAAAAGCAACCTATGGAATTGGAGAAGATATTTGCAAATGACATATCTGATAAAGGGCTAATATCCAAAATATATAAAAAACTTATAAAACTTAACACCCCCAAAATTAATAATCCAATTAAAAATGAGCAGAGGACATGAATAGACATTTTTCCAAAGAAGACATACAGATGCCTAACAGACACATGAAAAGATCTCTCAGCATCACTGATTATCAGAGAAATACAAATCAAAACTGCAGAGATATCACCTCACACCTGTCAGAATGGCTAAAATTAACAATACAAGAAACAATGGGTGCTAGTAAGGATGTGGAGAAAGAGAAATATTGCATTGTTGGTGGGAATGCAAACTGGTGCAGCCACTGTGGAAAATGGTACGGAATTTCTTGAAAAAGTTAAAAATAAAAAAAAAGTTAAAAATAAAGCTACCCCATTTAAGAAACAGAACAAATGAGCAGAGGAAAAAAAGAGAGAGAGGCAAACCAAGAAACAGACTTTTAAGTACAGAGAACAAATTCATGGTTTCCAGAGGGGAGGTGGAGGGGAGGTTAAACAGGTGATGGGGATTAAGGAGTGCATTTGGCTGAGATGAGCACCAGGTGATGTATGGAAGTGTTGAATCACTATACTGTACACCTGAAACTAATATTATACTGTATGTTAACTAACTGGAATTTAAGTTAAAACTTTAAAAAAATTAAATTAGCCCCCTTAGATAAATGTGACTTATGACTAATTATTGTAATTTGAAAAATTATTTATACTTTGCATTTTTTCATCACATGACTGCCTCTGTAATGTGAAATGGCTTTGGTAAACACAACCCTGCGTATCAATGACATTGCTCCTGTGCATCTCAGACATGTCTTAGGTTTAGAAATTCTGAACACTGACATTTGGGAAAGAACAAGTCAGTAATACATTCTAATGGGTTGCATCTCAATATTCTGTGTAGTCTATACAACTTCATCTGTGCAAACAGCAAATTATACAGAGCCTGCCTTTTTAAAAAAGTATTTTAATATTTCCTGAGTGTAATTTTATTAGAATGAACAACTTCAAGAGTAATTGCATCAGGAACTGCAGACAACTCTGCTTCCTGGAAAGATCCAATAAAGAGGGTGCAGTGTAGTGTTTAGCTAAAAGATTACCAACCCAGTGAGTCAGAAATCTAAGAATTTAATATCCTGGTCCTAATCCAGCAACGGATAAGCTAGATATCTTTCCTTGAGTGATATGTTTGAAACCTATTAATATTGTGCTTTAGTATGGACAGAATTGTTAAGTCTAGGTCATCAGCTGAGATAAACTGTACAGATCCAAACTATTATCAGTTTCTTTCAGTAGCTAAAAGTAAAGCAGAATACTTTTCTACTATTATATTCAATTCTCTTGCTACCAAAACATTCAAGTATAAAATGAGAGTTTATATCATTGACAAAGTACTCTTCTTCTCTGTGATTTGCAAGGAGACCACAGTGGTTTGAAAGTAATCATTGCTTTCAATTTCTAGGTTGCTTCACCTCAATTGGCAATCACTTAACCTCTCTAGCTATTAATTCTTTTAACTGTAAATTAAGAGTATTTCACTTGAAAACTCTTAAGGTCCCTTCCTACTCCATTTTGCTATGTGACATTGAATGTCTCCAGAATGTACTAACCCTGGAGCATTGCCCACTACATTCTATGAACAAAAACAGAGTGGTGAGATTTGTTATAGGAATAAATAAGAGTTTTAGAAAATATAAAAATGGCCAATCAGCACATGATGAGGTGCCCAACATCCATAGTCACTGGGGAAAAGAAATTAAACTACAATGAGATATCACTTCACACCCACTTGAATGGCTGTAATCAAAATACTGATAAAAACAACAAGCACTGGTGAGAATGTGGGGGAATTGGAACCCTAATACATGGCTAGTGGCAATGTCAGATGGTGCAGCCATTTTGGAAAACAGTTTAATAGATCATCAAAATGCTAGAGATGGTGTCACTATACGGTTCTGCAATCCCATTTGTAGCTATATATCCAAGAGAAAGAAAACATATGTCTACACAAAAACTTGCCCATGAATGTTCCCAACATTATTATTCATAATAACCAAAAAATGGAAACACTCCAAATATCCATCAGGTGATGAATGGATAAACACAATGCGGTATACACATCTGATGGCATATTATTAAGCAATAAAAGGAATGAAGTACTGATAATATGCTGATACAATACCAATGAACCTTGAAAGCATTATGCAAAGTGAAAAAAGCCAGTCACAAAAGACCACATATTGCCTGATGCCAGTTTTATGAAATGTCCAGCACAGGCAAATCCATGAGGACAGAAAGCAGAGTAGTTAAATAAAGTATAGAAGCCATAGAGTGAATATTATGCAGGTATTTTTTTAATGGTTTTGAGGACAACTTAAAAACATGGGAAACTGCTCTGAAACATTTAGAGGAAGAAAAGTTGGGTACAAAACTTTATACAAGAAAGAAACATTGTTAGAAAGTTATGTTTTAAAAAGATAATAGATGTGTCTAAAATTCTGCTTCAACAATTCTAGTCAATTTTATTACACTGACTTTAATGTTACTTTAATGTTCTAACATTGATCTGAGGCCACATTCTTTATTATGAAGCATTTCAAAACAGAATGTGGTATCTGAAATAAGGTCATGCAGTCTTTTTAATAACATGCAACAGAAAACTTGAAAAATTTTAATAGCCCTTAATGGAACAAGTAAATGTGCTTTTTTCTCTTTGATTTGAGAAACAGTGACTATGCAACATTATTTTTATCTAAAAACTCCAGAAATGTAATTATGCCCTATACAATCAAAACCATACTTGAACAAATTTTTATTGATTACTTACTAATTGCCAGTTACTGCTAGACCCAGCAAATGTGTACAATAGAATCACTGCCCTCAAGGAGTAGGGGGGGAAGGACACATAGAAATAAGAATTGTCAATGTGTGTGAATGGTGAAATAATGTAATCTTGTACAGCTGAGGAAAGTGTAAGGCACAGAGAAAAAGCAAAATTATTTTTGAGGGCATAAGGGAGATTGTCAGTGATTGCTTATGGGAGATGATTTTTGGACAGGGCATTTAAAATCAAGCAAGAATTCTAAAATCCAAATAAGGAAGACTAGAACTGCAAGTTCCAGGGAACAATATGAAAAAAAAAAAACAGTAGGACTGAAACCATTCTAAGATCAGTATTTTGTAGAGACATGTCCAGTAGTAAAGAGATGGAATATGAAATATGAAAAGTAGAAAAGACTCTGAAAGATAGTGGATGTTACATATTTTAGGATTTAGCTTGCCTAAATGTGTCAGTAATTCAAAATAATATTGACACACACAGGACAGAAGTTGATTTCTCTCATACATAAGTTATTACCTGAGGAAGCCAGTCTAAAGCAAGTTTGGAAGGTCTGATCCTTATAAATTTCAGTTCTCTCTTGCTAGCCCACTATCTTTAGCATCCCACTTCACAAGTTCAAAGAGCTGATCTGGCTCCAACTGTGATACTACAATCTATTTATCAGGAAAGAGAAAGAGATGAAGTAGGACATGCATGTTGCCTCACTTTCACGATGCTTAGCAGAAATGGTACACGACACTCTTTCTTCCATTCCATTGACCAGAACTGAGGCAGGTGGTCACAGTGAACCATGAGGGAAGCTGGATTAGAGAGGCAAGTGACAAAAACAAACCAACCAACCGATTGAGAGGTCACTGTGACCCAGTTAAGAAATGCACAATGGCGGTGGGTATAGAGAAGAGACGATGGGTTTCCAAAATAATCCGAGGATAGAATTAAAAGGATCTGATGACTGATTGCTAGAGGGTGAGGGAACGAGAGAAAGAGATAACAATTTCTAGAAAACATGGTAACATCCAATAAGATGGGAAATAATTCAAAAGTAAATTCTAAGAGTAGGAATAAATCATCTTGATTGTGCAGAGGTAATATTTACACTTGGATCACGGTTGCTATGCTCTTGTGAGTTTATATGAATTTGGATGCTTTTTCAGGGAGACTATAAATTTACTCAACTTAAACTATTTTAATCTCAGTAGAACAAATCTATAATTTTGTTATAATTTTTAATACAGATCTTTCCAGATATGGGAAAGCAGAAAATGCTACCAAAACTGCCAGTAAGGGTTTATTGTATACCATTTAATGCATACATATTTGGTGTTAAATTCTCTTACTCAATTTTCCCAACTTGAATGAGGTCAAACCAACTAGTAAGAGAGAGAGCTAGGATGCAAAGCTGGGTCTGTCCAATGCTTTCGAACACTCTATCACCCAGTCTACACAATGCTTCTGGGGTCACTGTATTTCTGAAATGGAGAGAGAAGAAAAAGTACACTAACGATCTTTGAAAATGTGAAAAAAAAAAACAAGTATTACATTCTAGAAAGAAACCAGAAAAGAAAGCCGAGACACTAATAAAATATTCCTCTCTGTTATTTCTCTATTGAAGAAATAATGTTTAATGTTTTACAATTAAATGTATTATTTGTATACAGTACGTGACATCACTATAGAAAGACAATAGGAAAACTGGAAGCCAAGGATGTGAAGTGGAAAGGTCAATCCTCTGATATCAACACACAGCACCCTGTGGCCAGTCCTGCCTCTACCCTTTAGCACCATTTTTCCTGAGCCAGTCACAGCGTTATTGCTATGGGCTGAATATGTCCCCCACCCACCACCACCCAAATTCACATGTCCAAGCACTGATCCCCAGTATGATGATGTTTGGAAGTGGAGCCTTTGTGTTTGTATGGTCATGGGAGTGGAGCTCCCTGGTTGGGGCTGGTGCCGTTATAAAGGGAGGGAGGGACCAGAGCCCCTCTCTCTTCCTCGGTACTGTGTGTGTGTGGACATAATGTGAACACTGGCCGTCTACAAGCCAGGAAGACGGCCCCCATGAAGGACCAGATATCCCGCCACCTTGATCTTGTAATTCTCAGCCCCTAGAACCTTGAGAAATAAATGTTATAGCAGCCGGGCTGAAGAACATAGTAATACAAGGGAATGTTCTTAGTTATGTTCTTAATAATCGGAAAGACATGCTCCCAATGGTGTAAATTTTCTTATGTTTACCCTCAACCCACCTTTCAAGCTGTGCCCTGTCTCAGTTGGTAGCAGAAAGTGCTTCCTCGCTAGTGTATCATCAACAGTTTTTCACCAGAGCTTTATTACTGATCACATGACATGGTGAAAACTCACTGGAGGTCAGAGATCTCAGTTTTAATCCCAATTCTGACACACAACTTACTTCTGAGTGCCTCAGTTTCTTCACCCATAAAATAAGGATCACATTTTATAATCTCTAAGTTTCTCCTTGAGCTCTGTAATTCTGTAGTATCACGACACACCAATACTTGCTTAGCTCCTTTCTCTAGGACATAACCACTAAGTGCATTATATTCCTTAGATATATTACTTTATGTATATTGATACTTTATCCATAAATACTATTTATTTATGGTGATGGGTATTAAAGAGGGCACGTACTGAGTGGAGCACTGGGTGTTATACACAAACAATGAATCATGGAACACTACATCAAAAAGTAATGATGTAATGATTATGGTGATTAACATAACGTAATAAAATAAAAAATACTACTTACTGATCTTGATTTCTCTTAATTTTTCTAAAATAAAAAATACACTTTTTAGAAAATTTTGGACAAAAGGTTAAATTTATAAGGAATCTTTGGGGAAAAAATCTAAATGCACTATTTAATTAATAGTCTACCTAAATTAAGATATGGCAAAGTTCATAGTAAATGTGCCTTTAACAGCAAAGACATATTATTCTAATGTTAAAGATGCAAAGAAAAGAAAATCCCCAGTGTTATTTATTAGTAATTTAATGGACATAGAAATATGGGGGAAAAAGTTTCAAAGGGGCCTGGATACCTTCATCAGCGGTCTCTTATTCTCCTGCTTGATGCTTCTCAGCATATATGGGCTCAAATTCTCAGCTACGTTATTAGGTAATATTTTTAATTTATTGCTTGGAAAATGTTCCTATTTCATGGGTCTCCGTGGTATGCAGGGATTGTGTAAACTTGATGCCAAGGATGAGATAGATATCTACATACACAGTTGAGAGTCAATAAATGTTGACTGACCTTAAAAAATTTTGGCTGGCTTAAGTTTACCTCTCTTACAAATATATTTAAAGTGCAGGAATTAAATGCTGCAAATCCTATTTGCTACTGGAATTTAGCCCTTAAAGCCCTACTGGTGCCTGAGATTATTTTGAAAGGCTGAAAGAAAAATCATATGTTGGAAAAAAAAATTTTTAAACATAAGTCTTTAAAAAAGAAAAGCTGGCTCAGTATTTAAAAAGTAAAACTCATATGGAAGCTCAAATGGAAAAATAGAAAAATAGAGGTATAAAGAATAGGTGTATAAATGATTAACTAGAAAACTATTTCTTTGCAGAGGACAATCTAAATTTTTAGTGGAATAAAATATTTCTTAAGCTACATGCAAAGATACACAACGCAGACATACACACACACACATACACACACGCGTTAAGTGGTGGGGGATGAGTGTGAGATCTTAAGTGTTTTTCCTAGTTGATCAGTGTTAGTGATTTAAACAAATAAACTTGTATTAGGGGGTTTTGGGGGCACTGTGTGTGTGTGTGTGTGTGTGTGTGTGATTTTTTTTGCATATCCTTTTTAAAAATATATTAAACTTTTAACCCCGTTATTTCATGTGCTTTTGTGAATTTTCTAAATTCTTAACTGTTAATATTTTAATACATGTTTTAGATCATTTTAAACTAAATAGTAATTTACTGGTAGTTGAAATCTATTTTGCTCACGAGTTGGATCACCAGAATCTCTTAATGGTATTTTAAGTCTGAAGTGTTTGTGTTACATCATTATCCTACTAGATTTACAATAGCCCATGAAATCATTCTTACAGCATCTCATAATTTTCTTCTTTCTCTCTTGTCTTATATACAATTAACCTTACTTTCCAATTATGAATCTATTTTATAAGTATATAACTTTTATATTGAATTGCAGTATTTAACTCACATAACTCATATAATCACAAATCATAAATCACAAAATCACGGTGTCAGTTTAATTACAAAACCAAGTTACACAATTCTTAATTATAGATGAGTACTGTAAAATATATACCTTAGTCTTAAAGGACAACATCAAAGTTCTTTTTTTCTTGTATTTCTAGAATAATTATAATTGTTTTTGATTTTAATCCCTTTTAACAAAGGAATAAGAAGCAATTCCATATTTTTGTTTTAAATGTCTAAGTGCAATAAAACTATGCAGTTGGAAAAGGCATATAAAAATATTTTGTTCTATCATGAAATTAAAAAACTAGAGAAATAGTTGAGTGAATGATTTCAGATAATGCATTAATATTTGGGTATAAATAAATCAGCCCCAAATGCAAAAGCAGAAAGGTGACCTAAAATCAACAGTATCTTGCATAACTTAGAATGTTTAATTAAAATAAAACATTATTGGGGCACTCAGGTCATGATATCAGGATCCTTGGATTGAGCTCCACATCAGGCTCCACACTCAGGAGGAGTCTGCTTTACCCTCACTCTCTGCCCCTCCTCCTTTTTTTTTTAATTTAATTTTATTATGTTATGTTAGTCACTATATAAAATCTTATTTTTTTTTTTTTTTTAAGATTTTATTTTTGACAGAGAGAGCACAAGCAGAGTGAGAGAGAGGGAGACGCAAGCTCCCTGCTGAGCAAGGAGCCTGATGTGGGACTTGATCCCAGGACCCTGGGATCATGACCCAAGCCGAAGGCAGCTGCTTAACCAACTGAGCCACCCAGGCATCCCACATCATTAGTTTCTGATGTAGTGTTCCATGACTCATTGTTTGTGTATAACACCCAGTGCTCCATGCAATACATGCCCTCCTTAATACCCATCACCAGGCTAACCCATTCTCCCAACACTTCCCCTCTAAAACCGTCAGTTTATTTCTCAGAGTCCATAGTCTCTCATGGCTCATCTCCCCCTCTGATTTCCGCCCCCTTCATTTTTCCCTTCCTACTATCTTTTTTTTTTTTAACATATAATGTATTATTTGTTTCAGAGGTACAGGTCTGTGATTCATCGGTCTTACACAATTCACAGTGCTTACCATAGCACATACCCTCCCCAATGTCTATCACCCAGCCACCCCATCCCTCCCACCCCCCCACCACTCCAGCAACCCTCAGTTTGTTTCCTGAGATTAAGAATTCCTCATATCAGTGAGATAATATGATACTTGTCTTTCTCTGATTGACTTATTTCGCTTAGCATAATACCCTCTAGTTCCATCCATGTCATTGCAAATGGCAAGATTTCATTCTTTTGACGGCTGCATAATATTCCTGTGTGTGTGTGTGTGTGTGTGTGTGTGTGTGTGTGTGTGTGTGTGTGTGTATGTATATATTCTTTATCCATTCCTCTGTTGATGGACATCTTGGCTCTTCTGCCCCTCCTCCTGCTCATGCTCTCTCTCTCTCTCTCAAATAAATAAGTAAATTTTTTTTAATTTTTAAAAAATAAAACATTACTAACTTTACTGAGAGGCAACCATGGGCATTAAGAGGAACACTAGAACTTGAATTCTAGAACTTGCATACACCAGTGAATTGGGAAATCTGTTAGTTAATCCAGAAACAAGACACTGTAGAAAGCCATAGGATGTAGAGAGGGAGTGTGATTGCAAACCCTAGCTTGGCCTCTTGCAAATACCCACACTGAGTATGTTTCTCACCAGAACTAACTAAATAACTAATTCTTCCCCTTTGAAACACTTCCTGCATGTGGATTCTGGGACACCCTGTGCTTCTACCACATTGGCCAATCCTCATTCTCAAAAGCTTAATTTGAAATGTCCTGAGCCTTTTCCCTGGGCTGCCATTTATGTTTTCCCTGGATGATACCATGTGATCCAAGGGCTTCGACCATTACGTGTCAGCTGATGACTCCCAGATTTATATCTCCAGTTCTAACTTCTCTTTTTAATTCCAGAATCATATAGTCTCCTGTTGTTTTGGAATAGCCACACTAATATATAATTAGCATCTTTAATGCCACCGTTGAAATAAAAGTCTTGACTTTCCACCCTAATCTGATCCATTGATACATCAATAAATCATAGCACAATCCACCCAGGTGTGTAAACCAGAAGCCTATAGCTCATCCTTGATTTTTTCCTTTTCTCATTTCCTAAAAGTCCCTCTGTCAGCAAATCCTATCAGTTCTATGTCAAACTCTATCTTATATCCACTTACTTCTCTGCTTCTGCTCTCACCTCCTTGTTGAAACCACCATTATCCCCTTTGGGAATACTATAAGAGCCTTCTCACTGTCCTAATTCCTAAATCTGACCCTGTGTAAACCATTCATTGCAGAGCAGCCACTTGCCTTGTAAACCACATTAATAACTTCCCATTGTGTTTGTAAGAAAAAGCAAAGTGATTTGTAGGGTTCATTGGCCCTACATAAATTGCCTTGTCTACCTCTCTAACCTCACCTCTCCCTACCCTTTTTCTGCATCTTATTCTTGACACATTGACCTGTTATTTTCTTTTTTTAAAGATTTTATTTATTTATTTGACAGAGAGAGACACAGCAAAAGAGGGAACACAAGCAGGGGGAGTGGGAGAGGGAGAAGCAGGCTTCCCGCTGAGCAGGGAGCTCCATGTGGGGCTTGATCCCAGGACCCTGAGATCATGATCTGAGCCGAAGGCAGACGCTTAACACCTGAGCCACCCAGGCGCCCCTGACCTGTTATTTTCAAACCATACCATCCTCGGGGGGCTTGCCCTGACTTCTTCCCATGGCTGGTTAATTCTTAGTCTCTGGATCTCAGCAACAATGTCACCACTGCAGAGACCTTTCTTGAATAGTCTATTGAAAGTATTTATCTGGATGTTTTAGTCTGGAAATAGTTCCTATTTCCAACATAAAATTTATTATAATCTGCAAGGATCTTAAAATTTGATTTTTCATTTGTTCATTATATTTCTCCTCTCCCCAGAATGTAAGTTCTTTGAGGCCAGTAACCTTGTCTATATGGCTAACTTTTCCACCCTACTAAGAATTTCCTTCAGTAAAGTAGTGAATGAATATTTACTTAATCATTACAACCTTAATTAATTCATCAACTAAGAAGAAATACAGCCTACTTCTTGGTGTTCTTAGGAATGTTAAATAAGATAATGTAGGTATTATCACAGAATCTGAAACATGGCAAATACTCCAGGAACATTACTTAAAAAGTAAACAAAAAATCCAGCAACATACAGCCATTACCAACACCAACCAAAAATCATATTCATAGATCCAAGGGTTGTTCCATAATGGTATAGAACACAGCTTGGCAAATCATGGGTAGGAAAGATTTTTACATTTTTTAAATGGTTGAAGAAAAAGAACAAGAATATTTCATTACACATGGAAATTATATGAAATTTAAATTTTAATGCTCATAAGTTTTTTGTGGAACATCGACATGTGCACATCGACATGTTTTAACATATTGTCTACATTGTTTTCTTGCTACAACAGCAGAGTTGAGGAGTTGTGACAGAGACCTCATGGTCAAGTCTAGGTTGTCATGTGAGAATGGATTATATCAGCACACACCTTATTCTCTATAATGTGTATTACTTTATCTTCATTTTGTTGATATAGAAACTGAACTTAGCAAATGAAAACTGAGGTTTACTTGGATTCTAGTGCCCAATCTCTCTCTCTATGTCATTTAATTTGATTTTTACAACAACCATATGACATAACATTATTAAAAGGTCACACAGTTCATAAAACACAGAGCCAGAATTCAACTTCTGATCTCTCTGACTTTAAGGCCTCTTCTCCTTTATTATATTATTGCTGACTTTTTCATGATTATCTATTAAATGTGTGCTATCCAATTTATTTTTCCCATTCATAGACATGGATACAGGCTTCCAACAAGCTGGTTGTTAACCTTTCTGACATTCTTGTCTATTTAACTCAATACACTCAGAAAATTATTAACGATCTTGAGGTGGCATAGAGAAGCCACTCATTGCAGGTTATGCATCTGATAAATATATGGAAAGCCCTAAAAATCTTCTTTAGAGGACAATTCAATGAGTCCATGACTCCGACTGCCAGGCTGCATTAAGAAGCTTGATCATTTATGATTTTCACTGGTTTAAAAGGTAATGACCACCTGTGTCTACTACTTGGGCATCATGACTTCCAAAAGTGGATGTAAACAAGCAGTAAAAAATAGCTTTTAAAATACCTGTTTATTTGTTGGAAGCTAAGGAACGCAAATACTTAAACTTTGCTCCTCCCTCTTCCTGCCCAGTTTAAATCATCCCAGAGAAGCTTTTCTGGCCTTCCCTCCCCACTTGCCCAGGGATCCATAGCCCTGTGTCTTATGTGGCTCAGGCCCCATGTGCATGCATGGGGCTACCATAGTATATTGTGTGGTTTTTTTGTACATCCATTTCCCCTACTCAGCTCCTTGAAGGCTAATCCATCTTTCATGCATCTCTATAATTTGTACATACAGAACAATGCCTAATATTTAATGCTTTATAAATATATTTTGTTTCTTCAATGTAAACCACTGCAGTAGTGACCTAAAGCAATGTTTTGTTCAGCATTAACATACGTCTTACAACTTTATCAGGTTACGGATAAACACTCGGCAAATTGAAACAGACTGACTACAAGCAGAGCTGAGCTGAGCAATGCTGTAAAGCAGACTGCAAAACAACTTCAAATGGTTCGAGAAAGAAGTTATGGGTTAATTGTGTCCTCTCAAAAACGATATGTTGAAGTCCTACCCCTAGGTCTTCAGAATGTGACCTTATTTGGAAATCAGGTCATTGCAGATGTAATTAGTTAAAATGGGGTTGCAATGGAGTAGAGTGAACCTCTAATCCAAGATGACTGGTGCCCTTATCAGAAGACAGCCATGTGAAGATGGAGACACACGTGGAGAATGACATGAGCCAATGGTGGCAGAATTGGGAGCTACACAGCTGAAAGCAAAAGGATGTCAAAAATTGCCAACAAAATCACAGAAATCTAGGGCGCACCTGGGTGACTCAGTCAGTTAAGTGTCTGACTCTTGTTTCAGCTAAGGTCATGATCTCAGGGTGGTGAGATCCAGCTCCGTGTGGGGCTCTGTGCTCAGTGTGGAGTCTGCTCTGGATTCTCTCTCTCCTGCTCACTCTCTCTCTTTCCAATAAATAAATAAAATCTTTAAAAAAAAATCACAGAAAGCTAGGAAAAGGTAAGATTCTTCTACATGTTTCAGAGAGAGAGAATGCCCCTGCTAACACCATGATTTCAGACTTCTAGCCTCCATAACTATCAGACAATAAATTTCTGTTGTTTTAAGCCATCCGGTTTGTGATGCTTTGTTATGGCAGCTCTAAGAAACTAATACAGTAGGAATGGTTAACCGGGAAAACAAAAGAAACTGGGAAAACAAAAATAGTCTGTCATGCAGCTTATGTTGAATAATAATGTTAATACCAGTTAAATGACTGTCATTGTCAGAGAACTTCCTACGATCAGACCCTGCTTTACATACATCATATCATTCAATTCTCATGGCGGTCCCATGAGATTGATTTTATCAGTGGTGTGCAAGTAAACCTTAACCACTGACCCTCAGGGTGCAGGGTGGAAGTGGGGGGGAAGTATGCCCTGATTTGAGCATTGCCGACTTCTATGATGTAACTGTTCCCACCACAGCCCACCACTGCCATAGTGACATCAACCAGCTCACAAAATTCCTGAAAATTTAACACTCACAAGAGTCTCACGAGTCAGTGTGAATTGGCTCCATCACAACCCTGGATATTATTAATCCTACTTAACTGACCAGCGCACTAAGTTTGGCATGATCCAACAACTTGCCCAAGAGCATCAGGGTGTCCATGGTGACAGCCCCTGAGCCGCTAGACCCTGCTGACAGCACAGAGAGGCCCTGCCAAATCACAGACTCAGCCTCAGTCTGGGACACTCAGAACAGGTGCTGGGGCCTCACATGGTCTCATTCTCAACAACACTATGTTCACCACAAACACAGTCGTCCGATCATGGGTATACTTAGTAAAGTACACTTTGCTTTTCCATGTAACAAATACAGAAAACTCAGAATAACTCATCTAAAAAAGAAAGATCTGTTGCTGAACAAAAGCAACCTACTACACGTGGCAGGTCTGGCAAAGTCAGAGAAAATCAGTTTCAGAGCTTCTGGCAAGATTTCAGCTCTGTCCCGATTTCTTGATTTTGTCTGGACAAGCTTGCTAGAGCTGGCAGCACTTTTTGTCACATAACCCCGACATACTTCATGCTAACGCAGACATCGCCTGAGAATATCGGCATCGGAGGGGTGTGATCACATCCTTTGCAAACTCTCATCTATGGTTTCTGCCACACATTGGACCTTGGAGAGTTGCAGTTTTGTGGAATGATTTGGGCTGGACAGTGAACTTGGTCATCATAATCTCCAATATCCATTTTCTATATTTATTACTCTATTACTATTAATCTCCATTAGCCATTGTCCATAATCTCCATTATGGACATACCCTGACAAATATTTACTTAAAAACGGTGTGATTATTAACACAGCTTCAGGAAAAGTCACAAGATACCCTGCCATCCAGCTGTAATCCCTAAGGAACTGCTTTCAACTAGCATAGCATTTCTGGAACAATCACTGATCCTTGATTTGGCATTGAGCCTGTATCTTAGGGAGTCAAACATTCTGATACGTGAACTGTATCACATGAACCAATTGGACCTTCTATCGGACACTGATGCTGGCTAGTTTAAAACGTATTACTATAGTGTAAAATCAACTTGTTCTAACTTAATGAGAGGTGTTTGAAAAACAAAAACAAACCAGGAAAGTAATTTTTCAGAGGCTACTATTTATTTTCTTTTAGTAGAAAGTCCATTGCAGGAGTTTAATGTATATTTCCTACATCTATAAGATTCTATGAACCATCCGTTATTACAGCTTATTTCTAAATTTAATGAGAAAAAGAATATAAGCACCTAGAGGATCAGCGTATATGTCACTACAGAGGGTTAGTTATCCAGTTTGGGAAAGATTATCAGAAGACCTAAAAGAAATCGTCTATGAAATATTGGAAAAGTAATAGATTCAAAAAACTTTACATTTTAACGGGCAGCCAATCTCTAAACACAACACAACACAACAAAATCACAGAAATCTAGGGCGCACCTGGGTGACTCAGTCAGTTAAGTGTCTGACTCTTGTTTCAGCTAAGGTCATGATCTCAGGGTGGTGAGATCCAGCTCCGTGTGGGGCTCTGTGCTCAGTGTGGAGTCTGCTCTGGATTCTCTCTCTCCTGCTCACTCTCTCTCTTTCCAATAAATAAATAAAATCTTTAAAAAAAATCACAGAAAGCTAGGAAAAGGTAAGATTCTTCTACATGTTTCAGAGAGAGAGAATGCCCCTGCTAACTTAATGAGAACCCTGGGACCATGACCTGAGCCGAAGGCAGACGCTTAATGACTGAGCCACCCAGGCACCCCTAGATAAATAGGTCTTTAAAAAGAAAATAAAGTATCTTTTAAAGGACACTATTAAACGAATCAAGGTTTTCACTGATTTGGCATTTCCAGAAAGGTTATTAGAGCTTGTGAGTTTCCCTTGGCATTCTTATTCAATTAATCTCAATTACCTTTATCAGTTAAGGAGATCATCTCTAAGAATATCTAGTTTAAATGGGCCACAGCTCATCCAATGCTCATTTTTAGTAGGCAAATGATGTAGGTATTGCTTCTTGATCAAATATGTAGTTTCTGGGAATTCCAGTAATTAAACTGATGATTTTTCTTTTGTTTTGTAGCTTCACAGAGGCCAAAATGGAGGCAGGGTCATCTCTGGTCCTTGACAGAAGAACTTTGGTGTGTGTAGCACCAGCCATAAGTTGTTTTGAAGTGCCCTCACTGAGGTCAGGTCCTGTAATTTTCTAAAACTTTATCAACAGAGACTGGAGGAATGCAAGTTGGAAGAGGGGTTAATATTGGCGAGCAATTTGCTTTCCCTAAAAATGACTGTTCATTTGTTTTGAGAAAGTTACCCAGCCCAGCACGTTAAATATTCAGATAACAAAAATTTTTTAAAGCACTTTTATTATGGAGGGCAGAGGATCACCATTAACCTGAACACCGATGTTTTAGAATGATGTTTAGTGTTCTCTTTGGTAATGAAAATTATTGTATGGAGTTGAGAGGGAACCATTTCACTGAGGTGAGATTTTGTTTTGTGGGGTGCAGCAGTAGAGGGGAGAGATAAGAAAAGTCTGCTGGGTATAAATCCATAGAAAGCAAGTATGACAGATTAAAATCACCTAGGAGTTTCTAAAACCCCTCCAATCCCGGGCCCCACCTAAGAGGTTGTGAATCCTTGGGTGTGAGTGAGCATGAGCATCTAGAAGTCTAGATGCTAAAGGACCAGGGAAATGAGAGCCTGAGGAAGCACAGCTGGGACAAGGGAACTGGAGTCAGAGTTTCCCCACATGAATTGCCAATGCACCCATGAGAATGGTCCATGAAGTTTGAGCCAGCACCCTAAATTTCAACTAACCCCTCACTCACACATGCCCACCAACTCCAAACCAATAGCAGCTGCAAGGAGTAGAGAGTGCAGAACCAGGAAGAAAGGGGATGCCGACTACTGACCACCCCCTCACTTACCTCAAGCCTTCAAGCTTAAAGTGACCACAAATTGGGGAAGGTAAAACTTGAAATGCAACATTAAGATGAGACCTTAATACTGACGTGAGGACTGTTCTTGAGACCGAAAGGAGCGAGAAAAGCCAAGGACCTGTCTGAAATTTTATCTATGGGAGAATGTGATCACTAGGAAGTTAGACTTTACGCCAGAGTTACTTACTCATTTCTTTTTCCTCTGAACACAGAGGAAGGATGTCTGTCCTCAGTTCAGTATTCAAAAGACTTCTTTAAGAACTAACTAGACATCTGCAGAATCTAAGAAATGGTGCCATTGTCTCACCAAAGCCAGCCAAACTTGACCATATCAGGACCTGCTGTTTGGCTGCATAAAAATCAGTGTATTATTGGTTAAAACTTTAAGGAAATTCCCTAGTGAGAAAATAGAGACAGAAGCCAAGAGAAGCCTCAAGGTACTGGGGAAAGTATTGATGGAAGCCATGATAAAAAACAGATACCAAGGGTCAAGAAAAAAATAGGTAACTAGCTAAATAAATAAATGTGGTGGTTGGTCAAAGACAAAATGCTGGGGTGCCTGGCTGGCTCAGTCAGAAGAGTATGGGACTCTTGATCTCAGAGTTGTGAGTTCGAGCCCCATGTTGGGTGTAGAGATTATTTAAAAAAAAATGCTCTGTCCCCCCCTTTCTTGTTCAGGGGAGTCTGGCTGGGTGTGTGTGTGTTGGGGACAGAGGTGGGAAGGGAGGTCAAGATTATTTCCTCCTACGTGCATGTATTTACTTCTGAACCATCATTTTGTTTACATTATTTTACTACTATATCCTACAGTTTTGAAATATAGAGAAGCTCCTTTCTAGTTTTTGTTTCTTAAGATAAATTTATTGTATTTGATTTGAAACATGGAAAACTTAATATAATTTTTCCCTTCTAACATTTGCAATTTAGGGTACTTTATTTTTATTTTCATTTCAGTCCCTGATGTGGCTACTCAGAAGTTCTTTGGAATATCTACTATGGGGAAAATGTAACCTTTGTAAAACGGGATGGAATCAATAGGAATGTCATAGACAATGTCAAATGCTTGGTTAATTTTTTTAAAGTTGACTTATAATCAAAGGCTGAAATCTGGAAAAGCCCAGGAAATTATAGTCATTGCATCACTCAAAAATTTTCCATGCCACTAGGGCAGGGAAAGGTGACACATGCCCAGAAATGGCAGATAAAATAGTTCCAGAAAATAGATAAGAGTGTTTTTCTTGTCCAAGACTGTATGCCTCTCCAAGTCCTTTGTAATGACATTGTGAATTTTAATTTCAGGGGGCCAATGAGTGCTAGCAGCTAAAACACCTGAAGGATATAGTGATGACCTTGGAACAAGGAAATTAAATGGCAGAAGACAGTTTGGTTAAACACCTCCCTCCCCTCCCCACCTGAAGAGAAATATGTCTCAAAAACCTTTTTGTGTTGTGGAATTTCAAATATTTCCTCCTAATCCCCAGGGCGTCCACATTATTATTACTGTATTAACATTATTTACATTCATGATTTTTTTTTTCTTTTTGTTCTCCTTAAAGCTCCAGGTGATTTAGTAAATTTAAATTGGCCAAAGCTAATAATTCCGAAGGCTAACATAAAGACATGATAACTCTGCTGTTCCTAGTGCCTGAGGGAATATGTATCCACAGGCCATTTACATTTTCTTAACTCTTGAAGTATGGGGGTACTATGGAAAATTGCAAGGATCTTTCAATCCTTTATCGTTCTGGTGCTAGCAATATTTATAGGCCACATCTTGCCGCTCTTGTCAACACTGAGATTATGTATCGGAATCTACTTTCACTTTCAGAGTCTCAGTGAACTGCCTGAGTTGTGAAGCCAATAATTCTCTGCTTTGTGGTGAGAAAGGGTAGTGTTCTAACCTCTCCTTACCAGATAGCTGACAGAGATGTTTGAGGGGGTGGGAAGGGTGACAGACAGCCCTCAGGGAATCTGGCTTTTAAGTCCTTTCCAAGTGGGGACTGTGACACCACCACCCCATGGCTCCCACTCTCCTGCTGTTATTTTTATGATGAGCAAAAATGGCCATATTGGATAAATAAAGCCATTCAATTTTCCAGTGATTCTGATGGCTGTCAGGACAACCAAAATATTCCTAGGATGTGCTGTTGCCCCCACCCTCCAGCTTCACCTCATAAAATTTCTTGTGATTAGGGAACTCTAATTTACTTGCCTGGGATGCCCACTCAGAGCTATAAAGCACAAACTTTTACCAACATTTTAATCTACTCAGGGAAGCGCTCTCAAGGGAAGTAGTGACAAGCTTGATTCAGACTTGGGAATAAACCATGTTCTCTATTTTGACTTCACCAAATTTTTAATTGCAGGAATAAATAGTCCTGTGACTATTTCTAAAGCTGTCAGAGCTCTCAGGGAGTAAGAAGTATGATGAATTAGCACCCCCCCAAACCAAAAATGACAATAGAATGTTTATGCTGGTCTTCTTTCCTGTAAGTCTACTCCTTTCCCTCGTCAAAGCTGGACCCATATCCCTGAGTAGTCATTTTACAAATACGTGACATGAATCCAAAGGGGAACTGGTCATCGACCCAACACAGCCTATTTACTATCCTCCCTCCCAGAACAGCGCCAAGGGATATGTGTCTCCTTACCAATGATTCAGCACTACTGTCCCCATTATATGTAGGAGAAGCCTGCTATAGATAAATAGAAATCTAAGAAATACTCAGAGGATTAGAGGCTCTACTGGAATCTATTATTGTCTATTAAGATCTCAAATCTCGCCTTCTAATAAATTAAATGAAAAAAC
Source organism: Callorhinus ursinus (assembly GCF_003265705.2). Lineage (NCBI taxonomy): Eukaryota > Metazoa > Chordata > Mammalia > Carnivora > Otariidae > Callorhinus > Callorhinus ursinus. Next base: position 20,128,661 of record NW_027397067.1, on the reverse strand, counting down.
TCATTTGCCTAACATGCTAGGTAAATGTAACATACATTACTTGCAAGCCCTAAGATTTCTCTGGGAACATAGAGTCAAAACTTATTTTGAAAATCTAGTTTGCATTGCCAATTGGTAGATTTTTTTTATTATATATGCTTTTCCAAATGCTATCTGCAATAAAGATGTATCATAAATGATCGAGAAAACACTGAAGAAAATTTCAGATTGCTAGAAAGAAATGGTTCTCAAAATAAAATCAAACGTATGCTTAAGATCTTTTTTGTATTAGGTTTTCAAAATGTTACAGTACATATTGTCCCCAAATATCTTTGATGATTTCCAATTGGTGGTTACATCTTTGTTTCTTCTGGTTCCTATTTGTGAAAAATGTGGCAAGAAGAGATAAAACAGAGAGGAAGAAACTTCAGATGAAGCAGAGAATCTGTATGGGAGATCTTTGGGATATAATTTAGCTTCAAACCGTTAATAAGTGCTGTGCCACCCAGATCAAACGATGTTTAACAGTAATAGCATCTCTGTTATTTGGATTTTTGTGCTTGGAAACTTAAGAAAAAAGCTTTTTATTCGTGGAGCTGAGCATTTCAACAGGAAATGGGAGTTCAGCCGCTAGAAAAGAACTTTCTTTTCCTGACACAAATTTTGCCATTGTGCCTTGATTGACAGCCATCCCACTGTCTATAAACAATCTGCCGGTTGCCCCAAATCACCATTTGGCTCCCCGTCCAACATTTAAACATTGAGTGGTTTTGCGCTCAATAAAATTCCTTTTCATTTTGCCCTAGGTTGCCATGTCTCTTCAAACAGAGACGGGAAACCATGGTCTGTGTCAGACAGATTTTAATTTTCAGTCCTCATCCATTCGGGGGAACTAGACACAGCAAACAGACTCTACCCCAAAACCTAGCAACCTGGAGTTTAAACAGCCAATGCATCTGAATCCCGGGTTGGGGGCCTGGACCTGTTCACACATGAATAAAGAAGATTAAGATTTCCTTTCAAAGACGTGAGGCCTTTTTGACAGCCAGTGTCAACAGCGCTGTCTGCCTTCAATGTGACCCAGGCTTCTAGCACCGATTCCCACAGGGAGGTCCTGCTGATTAGCATGCTCCACACTGCTACCCCATGTCAGTATTTAATTGAAGAATAAGGGTGTAAAGTTTTGCAAACTCTTACTTATCCACAAAGAAAGGATAACTTACAGGAATTGTTGAAAGAAAATACCAGTGAACATGAACACCCACAGGGAGCATTTAAAAAGTGAAGAACAGAACGGGGAACTGAAGAACAGCAGTGATTTCTATTATCTAATTGCAGAGACGTTAACAAAAGCTTTGTAGTCAAAATGCACGTTTTGAAGTCACAAAAATCAGCTCTGCTCCTACAGAAAGGAAGGCACTAACTTTTCCTTCAAATAGGGTTATACATTTGTGTTAAATAAGAGACATTTATTCTGAAAACGTTTGACAAATACTCTCTGTCTTAATAAACAGCTCTGGGGGGAAATCCTTATCAAATGATATTACTGAAATTTGAAATACGACTTTTTGCACAAAGCACTTGGTAATGTTGAACAAAGTAAACTAGGGCTTTATTACGCAGTGAATTTCATATCACATTACCTGTCCTTAATAAGAGCTAAAAAGGAAAAAAAAAAGTCATGTCTACAAATGTCAGTTTCACCAATTTAATGATCCCACTTTAATGACGAGTTCAAACACTGAAGCATGTTAAAATAGAGACCATTTCTGCTTTGAAGTTATATACTCCGATTAATTTGTGTGTCTGGATTATTTGAGGATGAGTTAGAATAGCCGAGTTATACCTATTTACAACAACATAACTGTTTTGATTATTGTGACAAATGTTCATGCAGTTTGATGTCAACTGTTTATTCTGCTAGGCTGGATAAGAATGTAAAACCAAAAACATGCTACCCCCATATATATATTTCGTGTTTCCTCACCCATGGTCCATGCACGTTGACTTGCTTTTCCAGTGGTGGTGAAGAAAGGGTCACACCGATCTATCCATTTTCATTCATTTATTAAATATTTATTTATTGACCACCTACTGTGCACCAGGGACCTGGGTAGGAACTAGGAATAGAGGCTGAGGTGTCTGGGAGCAAGCTCCTACAGATGTGTGAGATCCAACTGCACTCATCTCTTCCCACCCTAGTGTTTAGTATTGTCATACAGGTAACTTGAACTTAGCTAGAGTGGGAGTATTGACACCCCCACAATCAGCAACACCATGGGCTTGTTTTTTCACAGTCAGTTGTTAAACATTTGCTAGCATATCACTGGATGAAGGGGTAAGTAAAAGGCTCATAAGGCTCCTGCCTTCCTATATCCTCCAGCCGTGTGTTGACTAGCTACCCCTTGCACACCGTGTATCCAGCAATAATGGTGCACTCATGGTAGCAGAGCAGGGGGAAGCTACAGAGGGATTGAGTCTAAAGTTTTATTTACTGGGATTTCAGCAGAGCTGGTACAAGGTGAGAATGTCTGCAAGCCAGGATCAAAACTAGACAAAATGGCAGGAACCAGAGGTCAAACCAAGGTGTGGAGTCTTCAAGGCCAGGGTGAGGCCTCAGCTATAGTAAATTCTCAATGTGTGAGACAACCATGGAGAGAATGAAGAAACACCAGGTCTGAGCCATCAAATCTAATGTGGCTTTCAAGTTACAGTCTAAACCAGCATCACTGTGGTCTCAATGAGCCTCCATACCTTGCACAAACTTCAGCTGCCAATTAACTGCCTTCTAGCATTTTCCTGATGGAAAGGGGTGCTCTAGGGTAGACGTTCTCAAACTGATCTATATAAGAATCACCTAGAGGCTTTATTAAATTGCAGATTGCAAGATCTCAGCCCCAGAGGTTTTGATTCAGTAGGTTTCGGGTGGGGCCCAGGAAATTTATGTCCCCAACATGCTGTTAGGTGATAATGATGCCACTGGTTAGAGGAAGGCACTTTGAGAACTGCTGCCTCACCGCTTTGGAATTGAATCAAACATCCCAGTGTCACCTGTTTCAGAAGAGCAATGATCCAGGCTTCACTCTGGGGGCCATGAACTGCTTCTCATTATTGCAAGGGGCTCATTACTGGGTGGAAAAATCTTCCACAGTGACATGGCAGCAAATGAAATAGTTAACTGTCACACATTAATATGTTCTGTCTTCCACACCATTTGGTCTACATGGGGAATGTTATTTTGGAGGATATCTGCAGGGTCCTTTGAACTTGACATCTCAGAGATTTCCTAGAACAAATAAACACATCCTATATAAAATGTAGCAACTCATACAAAAAAAAAACAACTTTATTACCAGAGCAGTGACCACGACATGCATACTTGTTCATGTACATCAGTGATTATTGTCTGAAGGAAGGAGACCACATATGAACTCAATCAGACCTCAGCAGTGCTCCGTATCCAGCCAGGCTCCCAGAGATATACTTTAACCCCAGGCATGAGAATATCACAATCAACTCTAATCACAGTCATTGCAGCATAGACCATTTCAAAGTATTTTGATGACTAATAAACAATAATCTGGAAATACTTATGTCATGACTAGGAAAGAGCAATTTCATAATGCAAAAGGAGACACAGACCAACCTCTGCTGATAGGCTTTTGCATCCCTCCCCTACATCACTCCTTACTGTATTCTAGCCAGTTCAGCTCAGTGGTCATGGAATTGGGTTTCAGTCAAGGGTAATCTCATCTGTAGGAGGACTGGGTGACTATAATGTTGTTTCATTAGAGTGGTTATCGCTATGGCTCCAATAGCAAAAGAGAAGCCTATCACCTCAATACTGCCTATCGCTTCCCCACCATAGCTGATTCTTTTGGCCTCTTCAGGATCTGTTCACCTTCAGAAGTAGTGTTCACCTTCTGCTGTGAATGCCCCTGGAGAGGCCACAGTTTTTGGTGGGATATTACTCAAACGCAAACATAACCTGCCTCACTTTATCTCTATCAATTTGTGACAAAGACTCAGCCATTATTAATCAAAAAATTTTCCAGAAGGAAGTATACTTTTATGGAAATCAAGTGCAAAAAATCAGATATGATATTGGAACAAACTGACTTTTATTTGGTAATATTTAAAAATTCTCTGACTGTATCTCGGATGTTACGGAGAATTCAGCAAATAAACTGAAGGAAAAAGAGGAAAGAGAACTCTGTGAACTAGAAATAAACAAAGGCAGAGAAGGATAGATGGCATTACACAAATCAACAGTGACAGCATCAAAGAACTTCCTCTGAAGTTATACTGTGCCCAGTATCGATGCAGAATCTTTATAAATGTCTGTGTAACAGATGCTGCCTGAGAAATATTTAGAGTTAGAATTCTGCTCGTTTTAACGCATCCAGTATCGGCATAAAATACGTGATAAAATATTTTACAGCTTCAGTTTTCCTGGGATTCATTTTCATTTAAGTTAGCTCGAGAAAATTAAAACAAGCAGTTATTTATGTCATGAACATGTATAGGATTTCAGGAATGAAATTTTAATTGATAACACGTTTTTCATCTAATTCATATCATTTCATGTTTCACAAATAGAAGTCAACTTATATTCTAATTTACTGGAGTAAATATTTCTAGACATTGAACGATTACAGGGAAACACAGAGATAAATACAACAGATACACAAACACTCTGAAATTGATTCTGTTCTGGGATTTCAGCTATTTATAGGAGTTCATTTTCAGACTCAAGAGCAGGATCTGGGATTTGTCATTTTCAAACATAATTTCTACCACAAATAAAAGTACTTTTTATTCATTTCCATAATTTGTTCGAGTCAATTCAAACCAACTTAGAGAACCGTATGTATCGTTCCCACAATTCACATAACTTTGTAGAGCATTTTTCCTTCACTGTGGTTCATATGATCCGCCATTTTCTCATGGTCCTAGGAGAAGTCATAGCAATCAGAAGCAATGAAAGTATTTCCATCTCCCTTAAAATTGAGGCTCACAGGACTGAATGTACACGTTCCCACTTTGGAGGTTTTACAGAATGTTGGTTCTTTCCGCATAGTGTCAGAGTTTGAATCTGTCTTACCTATACAGGAGGGCAGGGAAGAGCAGGGACGTACTGGAGCCGCCGCTTACCGGCTTCAGAGAGCTGGTTGCTCAACCCTCAGGAATTTTGCAAGCTAGTTCTTAAGCACAGCCATTACAAAGTTTAAATTATAAGAGTTTAAGGGTATTGAAAATTTGCTAAGAGGATAGATCATATGTTAAATGTTCTTACCACAGAATAAAATAACAGTAACAAATAGTAATAAAATAAGAAGGAGGGAGGAAATTTTTGGAGGTAGTAGATAGGTTTATGGCATAGATTGTGGTGATGGTTTCACGGACACATGTTTATCTCCACATGCATCAAATTGTTGTCCCTTAATTATGTGCATCCTTTTGTATATCAAAAACCCCTTATAGGGGTGCCTGGGTGGTGCAGTCATTTAAGCATATGACTCTGACTCTTGGTTTTGACTCAGGTCGTGACCTCAGGGTTGTGAGAATGAGCCCCACTTTGGGCTCCATGCTAGGTGCAGAGTCTGCTTGAGAGTCTCTCTCTCCCTCTGCCCCTCCCACTTGTGCTCCCTCTCCCTCTCTCTAAAAATAAGTCTTAAAAAAAAACCCTTATAAGTAAATATATTATGTATCAGCAGCAAAAGTAAAAGACACACAAAATTCATCACTTTCTAATTATTTTAAAACATCTTCTATTTCGTATTTTTTAGGCTCTAAAGTACCCTGTCAACTTTTGAAGCTAGAATGACTAGCTGAATGAAGACTCTTTACTGCAAGTTCAGTGGTCATCAATGATTTCTTTTCTACACAGCATTTATTTCTTTTCCATCTGAGTTTGGAGGGGTACCATCCCTTATCCTCCATCACATAATATGTATTTAAGAACACTTTTCTTTAAATAAGTTGGTTGGAGAACAAGAAGAAAGCCAAAGATACCGTTTGCAGGTATGAAAGTGGATCTTTTCCTCTATTCCAAGTCCCAGCAGGAGAGTCTGCATTGGAGTTCTTGAGAAGATACTGCAATGGGTCACGTGTAGGCAGTTAGGACACCCAGTCCACCTTGTCTCACAGTTCTAAAGGGTTAATCTCAACACGATAGGGAGATGAAAATCTCAGCTATCACTTTCAGGAATTCTCAAATTAGAATTGCAGACCAAGTGCCCCTTTTTTCACCATCCATCTATTGAAGTGTATTCTCATTGCATCAGTACACACGTACACAAAGCTGCAGGTTGTGTTTATCTTCATTAGCAATTAGCTTAATGCATTTCGTGCCCTAAATGTATACTGGGTAATGGTATCACACGCTCTCATAACTGAAGTTCATTGCAAAAAATTAATTCATTCTAGAAAATATAATTCTTCAAACACTTTTAGATGCAATTCTACAATCATATCTAATAGGCAATTTAGATTCAACTTTCGATTGCATTTCTTCCTAACCAACAGTCTCTACTTCAGAAGAGCAAGCAGATTGCCTTGTATATTTGTACGTTTGTTATCACCACCATGTCAACACGCACATTTACTTCCTGAGCCCCGACAAGACCCCTCAGAAAAGTACTATATATTTATCAATATCCTGGAGCTTTGAAACTCCCAAGTGCTTCTCCCGTTTGACCCGAAACTTCCTTTCTTCTCAGATTCCTATCTCTCAACACAAAACAAACAAACCTTTGCTTAAATTAGTCCATGTGTGAATTTTTAGGGTCATTTGTTTCAGATCCACGAAGACTCCAAGTCTTTTTGTTAAATTTTGATATATCTTTACCCAAATGCCAGTAGCCTGAACTCTTAACTGTAGCTGTCCCTGGGCTCAGTATCAAAGGCTCTGTAGAACTTGGGTATCTGTATTCCATTCATTTCTCTTTTCAGAACATAGCAGAAGTACAGGAATAACACTTTTGTTGGATGTAGGCCCTAAAGTAGCTGGCACTTATAAGAATCTGAAGCTATTCACCATTCAGTCAACATTTATGGAGTTGATCATACTGTTCACATTAGCCTGGTATCATTCCTTGGCATTCAGATTCGTTTTGACCAGATAAACTTTGATATCATTTATTAAATCATAAATAGTAAAAAAAATGCAAATTATTGTTATTGAGAACTTTGAATAAAAAAAAGACAGCATGGTATATTACATGTGGTCTTTCCTCAATTTCTCAGGCTTTATAGCCTTTGGGCAAAAAAACAACACTTAGATAAAAATAGAATATTTCTTTTTCTTTTTTTTTTTTTAAGATTTTATTTATTTATTCATGAGAGACAGAGAGAGAGGGAGAGAGAGAGAGAAGCAGAGGGAGAAGCAGGCTCCCAAGGAGCAGGGAGCCCGATGCGGGACTCGATCCCAGGACCCTGGGATCATGACCTGAGCCGAAGGCAGACGCTTAACCATCTGAGCCACCCAGGCGCCCAAAAAAAATAGAATATTTCTTAAAATTTCTGTGATTTTCATTAGTTTTGAAGCAGACATGGTCATTCTCACAACTGATTCAGTGATTTGTATGAAATGATGAAGTCTTAAATATATTCCTTACAACTTCACCTGCCTACATATAGTACAAAATTTGTTACATTTAAAAATTAATGTTCAAAAAAATTAAAATTAAAATTAAAGTTCAAACTTTTGCCTCCTGTCACATTTTAATAACGGTTTCATTGCATTATTCAACTAAATTGTCAACAGTACATTCTTTCAACAAATATAACCAGAACCAATACACGACAGATGTCCAGAAATATATCAAGTAGAATCAGAAGCTATTTATATTCATCGCACCTATCTAAATATTTCAAATAGATCTCTCCAATTTATATGGTGTCATTGGAAAACTACACAAATGATATTCTGAAACTTTGGTGAACGTGAAGTGTAAGTCAAAATCTTCGCAGTGTTGATAAATCATTTTCTCCATGTTTCTTAGGAAAATAACATTTGAAATGGACTTTAAAAATGGTCTAAAAGTAGAAATCTGTAAGGAAGAGGGAGGCAGTTGAGAGATTCAAAATAAGGAACCATGGTCCTATGTGAAGTCCAGAGACAACTACTGAGTCAGTTTTTGGTGATCCAGCAGTTGCCATGGCCCCTCAGGGCACTCTACAGGGCCCTGAAAGTCTCCACTCCATTGGCTTGGTTAGCCTCTGAAGGAACTAGGGATCATACTGGCTGCTGAGAGACTGTGAGCTTTATCCTACCTACCTGAACTTTATGTAGAAGCCATTAAAAAAATCTTCAACAACCCAGAATGATTCATTTCCAGAGCTGGCCCAGTCTCTGAGAACCTTCTAAGAATCTTCATGCTCCCTTCCCTCTTAAATTAACACAAGAGAAAAATCCAGGGCATCCAGAGTGGACATCCTAGAGTATAATTAAAAATTAGCATCATCAGATCATAAAAATAAGCAATTTTAAAGTATTACATGTCAAGCCCATATTTTGTAAATGCCAGATATTGATATAGTAATTACAAATGAATTATATCTATGGCACAAGGCCAGTATAAACAAAAATTTTATGTTGAAGAATCTCCAACCTAAAAAAAGACAAACAACATTTAAACACAAAGACCCATTAATAATAATAATATTAACAATCATCTTTTATAGACAAGTGCACAAACATTAGGGAGAAAAATCAGAGTACTACAGCAATAAAAAAAATCCAGTGACATACTTCTGAAATTACTAAATATTTTCCAATTCAAAATAGCCTAATATATGGAAACAACCTAACTCTCCATTGACAGATGAGTGGACAAAGAAGATATGAGTGAACAGGTAGAATATTATTCAGTCACGAGAAAGAAGGAAATCCTGCCATTGAGGCACCATGGATAAACCTGGAGGGCATTAAGCTAGGCAAAATAAGTGAGACAGAGGATCTCACTTGTATATGGAATCTTAAAAAAAAAATGTTTTTAAAAGTCAAACTCATAAGAAACGGAATAGAGTGGTGGTTACCAGGGGCTGGGAGGTGGAGGAAATGAGGAGATGCTGGTCCAAAGGAACAAACCTTTACATATAATATGAATAAGTCCTAAGATCTAATGTAAAGCATGGTGACTTTTGTTCATAATACTGTATTATATAATTGGAGTTTGCTGAGAGAGGATCTTGAGCATTCTCACCTCAGAAAAAAAAAAGAAAGAAAGAAAGAAAAAAAGGTAACTATGTGAGGGGATAGATGTGTTAATGAACCTGATTGTGGTAACCATCTATCTCACAATGTATGCATGTATCAAACCATCATGTTGTATACTTTAAATATATGCAATTTCATTGGCCAATTATACTTCAATAAAGCTGGGAAGAAAAAAGAAAAGAAAAGAAAAACATTGCCATGTGTAGTTTTAAAAAAGATGACTTAGACTGTATATTCAAAAATGGCCTATTTTGCTTGAATAGGACGAATGGGACAATTTTCAATTCCTGTCTTCTAAAACACTAAAATTATAAGCATTATACTCCAGTTGTAAAAATGTCACTGTGCTGTTAATACTTTATTAGTAACACAGATCCACTATTAACCTTGAAACTTCTTTTGCAATTTGTAAAAAGGACATCATTAACACAAGGACTCAAACATTCAGGGTTTCATGATTTAAACCATAAGTATTCTTATGTTTCTGGTAAAACAAAATACTCAAAGTCACTCTCTGTTAGTTGATGTATATCTGTGACTGCTTCACACCTCATTTGACAGAAATATTATGAGGTCTGAGTTGGTATTTGTGGATAACTCTGTATATTTTTCTCATGGCGAAGAGCCAACAATAATTTCACATGTCTACCACTTTTTATGTAGAGCTGTCTTTGGAAAACACTTGCCAAAATTACCTCGACGGAGGTCTAATCTTAGATAACTGCCAGTGAACAGATACTATAGACAAAATGTAAGGGAGGTGGAGAGACTAAGAAAAACAGAACAAAAGTAATTGGATTTTAACAAAAATTTTTTAAATAAATAAATCTTTTTTATTATTATTATGTTAATCACCATACATTACATCATTAGTTTTTGATGTAGTGTTCCATGATTCATTGTTTGCATATAACACCCAGTGCTCCATGCAGTACGTGCCCTCTTTAATACCCATCACTGGGCTAACCCATCCCCCCACCGCCCTCCCCTAGAACCCTCAGTTTGTTTTTCAGAGTCCATAGTCTCTCATGGTTCGTCTTCCCCTCCGATTTCCCCCCCTTCATTTTTCCCCTCCTGCTAGCTTCTTCTTCTTCTTTTTTTTTTTTTAACATATAATGTATTGTTTGTTTCAGAGGTATAGGTCTGTGATTCATCTTACACAATTCACAGCGCTCACCATAGCACATACCCTCCCCAATGTCTATCACCCAGCCACCCCTTCCTTCCCACCTCCCACCACCTTTTTAGGCCCCAAATCATTAAATGGTATATTAATCAAATATGGAAGTAAAGCCAGCAGGAATATTGATGGGTCAACTTTGATAAGAAAGGATTTGAAAGTAAAGCCAGCAGGATTATTAATGGGTCAACTTTGATAAGAAAGGATTTTGCGAGTAAGACATTTCATGCATTCACCAGAAAGTTTTCAAGGGATTTCTAAAAGGACTGGATCCAGTTATCAGTCTCAACAGGAGTGACTTTTCTCTGGGTCTTCAAGAAGAGTCTTGCCTAGAACTCCTGATATAGTCACACCTTGATAAGGCATCTCCATGAAACTCGTTAGATCCTTTGATCTAGTAACTGAGTTTGACCAACTGACCCAAAACATTTCTGCTCCTTCTTTCCTCTATTTTCATTTGCTTAGCCCTTCTAACGTGAGTGAGCTGACCCTCTCAAGAGTAATTTGTTCTGAATATCAAGCTAAGATAATGGTTGTAACACTTTGGTATTTAAGAACTTCATAGTAAATGCTAGGATAGAATTTTACTAACACATTGAAAGAGAATATTTCAAATTTTAAATAGACTCATGAGGTGATTGCTTCACTGTCAGTTTGACTCATAGGAACACGAGTTTTCTCAAGTGACAATTTGGTTGTCTGGATTCTAGCTGAGTCTTCTAAATATGTTTCCTTTATAGCTAATCTAACATGACCAGATCACATGTTCTCCCAAGATCCAAAACAGAATGATTTCTTCTTTTTCACTTTCAAAGGGTAAAACATGTCACAAAAATTTTTCCAGAAGGTTTTCCTTCAGAACTGAAAGGTTACCTATTTAGGTATTCCCCACCTTATATAAAGTATACATTCCTGAAAAAGAAACAATTATCTATTAATCCTGATTATTTTCTCATACTTCTCCACCTCTACCATGCCTCTTATCTCATGCTTCTTTGTCTATAATCCATATTCCATGTGGATCCTATTTATTCATTCAAGAAATACTAAAAGAGTACAAACTATTAGCATTATTTTAGGCATTGAGGATCTTAGTGAGCAGTGACAACAAAAAGATCCTGCTCTAATGGAATGTATATTTTAAGATAGTAGACAATAATATAAGTATATAATTGTCAAGTTGTGATAAGTGGTATATGAAAAAATAAAGATGGATATTTAAGCATGTCATTCTGCTTATCAAATCCTTCAATGACTCCATTGCCTTCCTGATAAAATCAAAACTCTTTTCCTTGGCATACAATGCAAGCAGAACTCATTGGCTTCTTCTCTGTGTGGCTACCTTCAGCCATGCAAATAAATTCTGTCATTATTCCGTTTTCAATGCCTGGAAACTTTTCCTGCTTGTCATTTTCTAAAAAATGTATTTTCATATTCCATGTCTTATCTTTGCCTTCCCTTCATTAAGAAGCCTTCTGTGTGAAACTTTCTCACCCAAGCAGAATTTGGCATTCAATGGTTCAAAGCTCTTTTTTATACTTAAAGATTTGTACTACACAGGCACCTGGGTGGCTCAGTTGGTTAAGCATCTGCCTTTGGCTCAGGTCATGATCCCAGGGTCCTGGGATCAAGTCCCACATTGGGCTCCCTGCTCAGCGGGGCGCCTGCTTCTCCCTCTCCCTCTCCCTCTGTCTGCCACTCTGTCTACTTGTGCTCTCTCTCTATCTCTCTGTCAAATAAATAAATAAAATCTTTAAAAAAATTTGTATTACAATGTCTATCTCTCCACTCAACATCCACTTATCTGAGGGTAGAAACAATTTTCTTTCTATTTATAGCATCTAGCCCATAACATTGAACATAATATGCTTTCATTGAAGAACTAAAGGATTTTTTAATAAAGCATGAATCATATGTTAAAAAAATCAAGTATCTTAGTTTTGTTGTTTCAAAGATTTTTTACTCTACTTACAAGCTGAAAAGATAGACTGCCAGTTTCTTGGATGCTGGAAAAAGACATGAGACTCCTGAGATAAATACAAAAGACAGTTTATGACTCACAGCAATTTCAAAATCCAAGGTATCAACAATTTGCTGTTTCCTTGAGTCCCAATTTCCAGGATGATGCTAAGAGGGCCAGGTAATGCTTGTGTCTATAGAGGGTCATATTATAGGAGGAGAACCCTGAGCTTAGGGAAACTGAATCTTTTATAATGGACAGTAAGTTTGTCTGACCTTTGCCCTTAGGGAAGACTTTTCTTTATTATATTGAACAGTAAACAAACCTGTCCTTTCCTCAATCTTCCAAGGCTGTTTGCTATATAAACATCCTTGAAAATATCGCTGAGAACAAAGGCAGTCATGTACTGTTCACCAGTGTGGTTGTAAGAAGTGTAGAAATGTGAAAGACTCATGGACAACTATCTCCCAACAATAGCAAATAACTTCTCTTGTTGATATGGTTGTTATTCACTTAAATGTTGCTATTTAAGGTAGGTTGACAAGGATACTGATGTACATAAAAGAACATCAGAAGAGAATTTCCGGCAATGTCATCCTCATTTGTCTTCTTTTTAAGTTAGAACAAAGTCCACCCTTTAAAAAAAAAAAAGAATATCATCCAAAGTAATACAAAATCTTTTAAGGAGTGTTTTCTGAAGTACTTCTTCACACTCTTGCTAAGTAATTTAAGCTACCAAACATAAGAGAACACTAACAAGGTGTCTTAGATGATAAATCACTATAAATGCATTGGCCAATAATCAGGACCTTTCAACATATGTAGGGCAAACATGTTAATAAATATTTTAAGTCTTAGGCTACAACAATCATATAATTTGTTTAAGCATGATAGACTTTTAATAGAAATTCTAATCCATGTTTCAGAATTGATTCTATCTGTTAAAATTCGTAACAGTCTGTGTCTCAAATTCATATACCATATCCTCATGGTTTTCGGTGCTCATTTACACATCATTCTTCCAATATACATATAGAGATATTATCCCCATTAAATTAAAATTGTCACCTATTTTTTACTGCGTTATTGAGTAAATTCAAAACAACCTTTTTGAATAAGAATATATTGGCATTTATGCTTCACTATACAAAGATGAATTACATTTTAAGAGGCATATTAGAAATTGTGTCTGTCATAGGACAGAAATTGCTTTTTATAAACTCATGAACTAAACATTTATTTTGGGAAGCAGAAGTAGAATATGCATAGTTAGTAATGTCAAATTGGGACTAAGTCTCAGAAAGATATTAGAAGTTACAAAATTGTTAGAGTTATTCAATTTTGTTGAAGAAGAAGATAGAGATGGATGCATCGGATGGCATAGTTTCAATCAACAGATTCAATGAGTCCAATCCATTATAAGATCTGTCATTAAAGTAGTAAAGCAGATATGGACAAACTACAATCTGCAGGCCAAATCTAGTCCATTGTTATTTTTGTAAATAAAGTTTTATTGGAACATTATCGCAATCATCCATTTATTATTGTTCATTTATTATTATTTATTATTATCATTTATTATATCATTATCTTTGTTCATTTATTATTGTTCTCATTGTAATGGAAGAGTTGGATAGTTGTAATGGAGATCATACAGTCTACAAAACCAAGAATATTTATTCTATGACCCTTTACAGAAAAAGTTTGCCAACCTCCATTACGTAGAGAAAAGCAACTCCAAATGTTTCCTAAAGGTCAAGGCCAGTTACTCAAGTTTCTTGCTGATTTAAACAGAAAAGAAACTTGTTAATGGCTATTGAGTGCTTACAGACTCATCAGGAGGGTTGGAGAGCTGATCTTGGCTGCCCACCTCAAGAATAATGTCTAGAATCTTGTTGGAACTGACCCAGTTAGGATACCACTGCTATTACCACACTAGCATTAAATATTACAGTCTGCATTGCTAATGTCATTAACACTGGCCAATGGAGCCCAAGCCTAACATCGCTGTTTATGTCCCAGTACTCAGGCCACCTGTGATTATTGCTGTTGCCAGAGAGTCTCTGAGGCAAGTGGGTCTGACTAAAGGAAACTTAGTTCATGTGCTTGTACCTCAGCTGCAAAGGATCCTAGGACAATTAGTATCTGGCATTTTCAATATCTCTCTGCCATGAAGATCAGAAGATGGGGCATTCTCCAAAAATGAGAGGGGGCTTCAGACATTGGGTAACCTAAAATCATAACTTTAACTATAATGCCCACTTGAAACTGCCTGGAAATACTGTAGCATTGAGTCAATTAATAGACATTTTTCCTTGTATGATACAACATGAAACATAATAGAATTATTTACGGTATGAATAACAGATTCAAAAGACTTACAAGGGTCAGACAGATAAATGAAAGAGATAGACTAGGTTAAAAATAAAAATTGGGATTGCTAGTGACAGTGGCAAACAGGAGAGCATAAGATTAATCTAAAGACCGTCAATTGCAATTATTTTGCACAAGATTACTATGTAATTTTCTCCAAGTAAGCTGACTCTTTGAAACATAGATTGAATTTCATATGTAAGTCTATAATACATAATAATTAAGTCACATGACTCGTGGTCACTTAAGACTTTGAATTTTTGTTAACATGTCTGAATTAGTACGCTAATAAGTTGAAAGGTTGTGAATATGGGCCAACGTTATTTATTTTGACTTTTTGCATTGGTTCATTTATGCACCTAATTTAGGAGGACCTAGATCAGCTGGGCCCCTATGGATTTGGATTCCCTCTGGAAGACAAAAATATAACTAGAATATTGAACTTTTGAAAGCCTATAAATGAGCTATGGGTGTGCCTAATGGTATTCTCTGAGCCATGAAATTAAAGTCAAAATAATGAAAATTAAAAGATTAATATAATGCATATATTTCTATGATCTAAAGTCAAATATTCTCAAGGGAGGCTTTTGTAGAATTCCTTGTTATGAAGCTGATGCCTAAGAAGTTAATAACTCCTTTCTATACCCTATGGTTTCTACCTGATAATCATATGCAAAGAATTCAACTATGATCTTGAAAGCTCACTAAAAATAAACTAATTACTCAATTTCCAAATGTAAAGTGGCTAAGTATTTTGGGAAAAATCACAGCCACCTGAAATCTGATCTAAACAATAAAATTAGTAGTAGAAGAAACGTGTAAAAGTAAGCCATCAATGGTAAAATTAGAGGTATCCTACACATCACAGTCACCACAAGTAAGATTAGGTGAAATTGAGATAATTTAAAATGTTCCAGAATCCACTTAAAATAAAATGTGGATTTTGGCAAAATCTAACTCTATGGATAATTTTTCAAAATAACTTCCAATCTTTTCCAGATTTGATCATGAAATCCATCTAAATGTATAAAGAGTTTTCTCCATTCTGCAGCACAGTTTCAGTCTGAGTTTTGGTCTTTTGCAAATTATTGGAAAAGAAAACTTCATGGAAAATATAGAAAATAATTATATCATGTAAATTAACTGAGTCTCTCCAACTTGGCTGATTAACAGTGAAGTGCATATCATCTAGGTTTATGTGTTGGACGCTAAAATATAAAGTTTCTGTTTTCTCAAGTAGCATCTGGACATGAGTCATTTTTCTTCTTTGGGTTTAAAACCAAACAGAAATCTTATAGTAGGACTAGCAAGTAGCCTTGACTATCTGTTATTAGGGAAACTCAACTAATCCACATCTCCCACTGTTAGAGTCATTCCCAAGTCATGTGGTACTTGAAAGTGCTCAATTAAACTTGAATTAAGCCACATATTTAGGAACCCAGAGGATCAGTGGCATGATGCTACCTCAGTATTAGATATTAGTAACCAGATATTACCTCAGTAATATCACAAAGCATCAATAATACCACATATAGAATATTCTGAAAATGACTCCCTAGAAAAGCAATATGTACTGAGTTCTCCAGCTGATTGCTAATCAACAGAGATTCTTTGTTATCCATCTCTTATCTTTTTGTTTTCTTCCTATTGCTCTCATGATTCTTGTAATTAATACCTTTTCTTTTAGTTAAGATATTTTGATTCTTAATTAAGACATTTTAAAAGTATTCCCAATATTTAAAATACTCATTCCAGCTTTATTTGGAATACTATAAAATTAGAAACCATAAAAGTGTCCATCAATAGGAGAATGACTGGGTAAATCAGGGAACAACAGTACAGTGATACACTAAATAGTTATCTTGATAAGGTAACCTTAGATGTACAGACTAAAGGTATACCTGATATATTATATTAAAAAAAACCTTAGAAGTTAATGTGTGTAATATGCCCTTTTCCCTATTTAAAAGTTACATATCTATGTGTGGTACGTATGCATAAGTCCAGAGAAAAAAATACGTGGATTGAAGAGGACAAAGGGAATTTTACTTCAGAGCCTACATAAATTTTAATATTCTGTGAGTGATTTATACTTTCTATTATGTTTATTTTTCTCTATTTTTCAAGTGAAACATCTACTACTAATTCAGGGAGTATATGCAAATAACTTTGCCAACCACTGTAAAACCAAAAATCTACTGGGGAGTTTAAAATCTCAGGCTTGGGACTCCTTTGACAATCCAAATCAAAAGAAATTTGTGTTTCCTGTTCAGCTTCTAGTCCAATATAGGGGGCTCTGTGATTTTAAAAAATCTACTCTAAAAACAGTGAATTACCCTGCCATCCTATATCATTAAATGATGTTTTATTTATTCCTGACTAGATCTCGGATTTAAAAAAAAAAAAAAAAACTTATTTGAGCAAATGGCCTTTTCAATTTCCATAGGTTTTTTTTTTTTTTAAGTACTTCCTACAGTAAAGCAACAGAGGTAACTTAGGGCATCCTACCTTGATGCTAGAGTACTACTGTGGAAAGGTATGGAAGAATTGACCTCAGATTTCTTTCCAGTACTAACCTATTAATAAAAAAAATGCATTCTTTACATTTTACTTTGTTAGCAATGCTGAAAAATGGATGTTGCAATATGTATTGGTCATGGACTTTTAGAGATAACCACATACTTTCAAGTACAGCTTGCTCCGGTAAAGAAAATGTTTCAGAAAATGAAACCTTCTTGCATTGATTTTCCAATCTCTATTGAGGACCTACTGTGTTCTTAGCATCCAAATTGTATTTTATAGACTACCTCCTATGCAGGGAAGTGGTACCAAAAAAAAAGTATTCTAACAATCGGGGTGAAAAATATGGTAACTTTAGTTAGTGTCAAAATATTCATATGTCAACACCTTGACATCTTATGATCATGTTTTGGAGCTCGGTGTAGGTGTGTGGCTATGAAGCAATAATTTCCTATAGGCTGTGTTCAGTGATCCATAATAAGGATATGATGTGATATTTAATAAACAGATAGAACTGATAAGAGTATAATTGTTATGTTGATTGTACTCTAGTTTCAAGGATCAAGGTCTGGCCACAAGTTACCACTCCTAAAATAGTGAGAATAATTTATATTCTGTAAGAGTTATCTGTGCAAGGCAGAATGTTCAAGAGCTTTCTCATGCTTACTGAAATAGGTGTTTTGGACTTATTTCAGAGAATTCTATGAGAATATTATTTAGAGCAAGACCAATCTCTGAGAATCTCTTTCTTCTCTTCAATTAGAAATCAAAATAATTCCTGATGACAAGACTAAATGGAAATGGTATATACCACAGGGGACTCTTCAATTCAAAACAGTGTTTCTTTTTCCAATAAATAGACTAGTTGAAGAAACCGAAGTAAGTTATTAGGAGTAAAACTGATTGTCTAAGATATGATCAATTAGGTCTCCAACAAATCATTCCTTGAATATCACCTATAATGTGGTTTGAGTCCTTATTGCTGTTCATCACATATTTCTGGCTCTCTTTTTTGGGGCATGGAGCAAAACTGGGCCTCTCTATCTTCTTTGAAGTTAGACTTGGCCAAGTAACTTGCTTTGGCCAGTGAAATCCAAGCAGACATTTTAAGAGTCAGGTTGGGGTTTGCCAACATCTTTTTTTCCACTGTCAAGAGGAGTTATGTAAGGATGAAGCTTTTGTCATTCTAGGTCCCCGAGTAACCAAAATGAGTAGAACTCTCTTAGGCCCACATTAGGTGGGTAATGTGCATGAGAAAGAAACTTCTGTTGGGCTAAAAATTTGGGGGTGGTGTTTTTGTTACTGAAACGTAATCTAGTCCATCCTGATACAAAGAAAACACCTTCCTTTCACTTCTAACACCCATCTCTCCCATCCTTTTCTTCTATTTCTAATTCCTTTTCATGAACAACATCTGCCTAGGTCACGTCCGAGAAGACAGACTCCCTCGTGAATTTGTGAGTTTAAAGCATTACCGAGATATAGCTAACTATAATTTTATTTTCTAGGAGAATGAGGATGATAGGTTGCAAAACATATTTAAAAATTGTTCAGCAGACAACGTATTGCATCCTGAAGAAAACAGACTCCACATACTTTCATTTATTCTCTCTTAAAATGCAAACACAGTCCTATCATCCCATCTCTTTCAATTTATGTTCACAAATACATACCTGGCAAAATTACAAAATACAGCTTCCATAATTCTTCTTTTTAATTTTTTAAAAAGATTTTATTTATTTATTTGACAAAGAGAGACACACAGAGAGAGAGGGGAACACAAGCAGGGGGAGTGCAGGCTACCTGCCAAGCAGGGAGCCCTTCACGGGGCTGGATCCCAGGACCCTGAAATATGACCTGAGCTGAAGGCAGATGGTTAACGACTGAGCCACCCAGGCGCCCCCAGCTTCCATAATTCTTAAAAAGCCTACCTCTGGGCAAAATCCATAACAAACCAGAAAGAATAAAATCTAGATTTTTGAAAATGCCATTTCTATCTTTAGTATTTGCAAAACAGTTACCAGCTTCCCTTAGACTTAAGACCATTAGAATCTAATGTTGAATAAACTGCCAAAGTGTTTTGCTGTCAGCTTAAAGAAGGTAATAAAGCATTGAGGAGGAACACCCAGCTCAGCCACAGTCAACTTTGTGTTGGTTAATGTTTTAAAGACCCAAGAGAAAGTTTACATGGAGCCAGAAAACCTCTATGATATCTTGTATCACCGTGCCATTTCCCTTCTACCAAATGACTTCCCAACTGCTGTGGAGTGAAATTCAGTTTTGGACCTTTCAGACCCTTTTCTGTGTTTCATGTGAGAAAATGATTATTGTTCATAAGCCAGTTTTTAAAATGTAACTAATTTCAACACAAAATATATACTTTGATCCTAATTATTGCTTCTTCACCTAATGAGTCACAATATCCTCTACAATGCACAATAGATGCCTTAGAAAATAAAAGGAACGATATTTTCTCAGAAATAAATTTCCCCCAGAGTGTGTTCATGCTCCTTTTGAGTCTTCCCTTCTCTTCAGAAGTCATGAACCCTGATCAACGTTTCAATCTGACAATGAATGTTTGGGAGCAGTTTTGGCTGGAATGACAATATTTTCTTAACTATATTTAAAATTGCTTTTGCACAACATGGACCAACCCACCTGTAATTTGTAACTTTGACTTTGTTAATGTGCAAGTAAATAAATAATACATTCTTTTGCAGGCTGATTTATAAGAACTAAGTAGAAGAATGCAATAGACAAAAATCTAAAACAAATAAATTAATTCACATTATGAATACCAGGCAAAGCTTCTCTCAAGTTTTATGCTTAATATAATTCTTCCTATGTTGAAAGTAAAAGTCAATTAATTTGGTTTAGTAAAAAAATGAAGAGGAGAGGCATAGAGATGTCTTTGAAAACTTGGAAACTCTTAGGTTCACATGATATACTCTTTAGCTACATGAGAAATTAGGATGTAGGAAACTCATTTTAGTAATCTAAAAATAAATATGGAATTTAAGTGACGAAGTCATTATTAACAGTTAAGAGATTTAATTACTCAATAAATTTATCACAGACATA
This sequence comes from Callorhinus ursinus, assembly GCF_003265705.2. NCBI lineage: Eukaryota > Metazoa > Chordata > Mammalia > Carnivora > Otariidae > Callorhinus > Callorhinus ursinus. Next base: position 20,108,345 of record NW_027397067.1, on the reverse strand, counting down.
CACTTCTAACCATGTGATAATAATGTAATTGTGATGGCAACTTCAACAATAAGTTCATATTCCAACATAAATTTTCACTGAAAATGATAATCAAAAGGAAACTGACTGAGATCAAGGTGATCATCACTTCCCCAATAGCCTGTAGAGAAACTTTACAAACAGAATCTTGTGTCTATTTTAAACATGATCATGGAAAAACTAAAGCTGATAATATTAAAAACCCTGCAGGTTGGCGGGGGGGGGTGCCTGGTATCTCAGTTGGTTAGATGTTGACTTTTGGTTTTGTCTCAAGTCATGATCTCAGGGTCGTGGGATGGAGTCCAGCTCCATACTCAGCGCAGAGTCTGCTTCTCTCCCTCTCCGTTTGCCCCTCACCCTACTCGTGCATTCTCTCTGTCTCAAAAATAAGTAAATAAAATCTTTAAAAACCCCACAGGATTGTACTTCTTAGCTTTCACCCTCAGCTTATGTACATTCCCAAGGAAGCAATACCTAGTTTCCTCCAACTGGGGGACTGAATCTATGGCAAAGTCCATATTTTCCATAGCTTTCAAATACTGTTGCTAATTTAAGACATACCTTTCAAATGCAAACATTCCCTACTCTGAACCTTTAGACATAGACTCCAGAAGTGATAATCCCTTACTTTATTTCTCTTATCCCTATAACTTCCATCAGGTTGTATCTCAAAGCTGAAACATTTTCATAAGAAAAGTATTCCTTGTTTGTTTTTTGTTTTTGTTTTTAACTGGATTCCATGCTGGCAAAAGCTTTCCTGGTGCTAGTACACTTTTTTCTTAATCGGAGCAGGATCTACATTAAACATAGAATAACATGCCCTGCCTTCTCCCTCTAAACACTGTCTTATAATCTCCACTGACACAGAGTTGAACTGAATTTCAGTGGATCTTGGCTAGTTAAAACCAAATAAAATGATCCTTTGATCATTTAATGATGGGTATGACAAAACAATCACCTGATATTTGAAAATGGGTATGTTGTTTTACCAAATTAAGACAACTAAGTAAAGCAACAGTCTAGAAATCAGTAATGGATATTAAAATCAGTTTCATTCCTTATTGTTGAACATTATCCAAAGTGTTGCCCCCATCTCTCCTCTCCTCAATTCTTCACATCTTTGATAGCTCTTCTATTGTAATGAATCAGAAAGAAGGTAAATCTGAGAAGGAAAAAAGATTCTCTCTGTGCTTAAACTTTGTTAAGATTTTATTTTATTTTATTATTTTATTTCTAAAACAGAGATTGATGATCCTTGGTCTTTTCTAGTCTTTGTTCAAGATTCTTTAGCAATTGATGTGCAGGTAATTTACACATAACACTTCAATAATATTGACAGATGCAAGGAGCCCTTGGTACCCAGCAAGAAAGGAAAAAAACTCCTTCGTCTTATAAGTTGCTGGATTTACTGTGTGTATTTATAGAAAAAAGGGTAAAGACAAAGTTTCTTGGACTTAGTTTATGTGAAAATAGTCCATTGAGGACACAGTGACAAGCTTAAACTTTGAAATAATTTTTACAGGCACAAGTAAATCACTCACTCTTTTCTATAAACATTATACTCCTAGTAGGCTTACTGTTTGCTTATTCTTAAGGGTATGAAAAAAATAGTTATGTTCGTGGAGACTTACCATTCACATACCTTTAAAAAATTTAATATCTTTATTAAGCTATAATTTACGCAACATAAAATTCACCAATTGTAAGTATAAACGTTGGAGATTTTTATTAAATTTATATAAATATGCAACCACCACCATAATACAATTTTAGAACATTTCCACCACCCAAAAGGGTTCTTTCATGCCCATTTGCTGTCAATCCTACTCCTAGTACCAGTACAAGGCAACTGTTGATCTCTTTTCTGTCTCTATAAATTTACTTTTTTTAGAAATTTCATACAAACAAAATATACACTGTTCTCCTTTGTGTCTGGCTTCCTTCACTTAACATAATGTTTTTGAGGTTAATCCGTGTTATTGTGTGTAAAAGTAATCCATTCTTCTTTATTAGTAAATAAAATTCCATTGTATGACTATATCACACTTTGTATACTCATTCACCTGTTGATAAACATCAAGACTGGTTTCAGATTGGGGCTATTAAAAATAATGTTGCTAGGAACATCCACATATATGCCTTTGTATGGCCCTATGTTGTCATTTCTCTCAGATAGGTAACTAGAACAGAAATCACTGGGCATATGGCATGTACATGTATAACTTTTAAGAAACTGCCAAAGTGTTTTCCAAACAGGTTTTACCATTTTGCATTCCCACCAGAAATGATGTATGAGGTTCCTAGATTCTGTACATTCTCACCAACAGTTATTTTGAGTTATGGATTATAGCCACTCTAGGGAGTGTAAAGTGGCATCTTATTGTAGTTTTAACTTACATTTCCCTAGTGACTAATGATATTAAGCATTTTCTCAGGTGGTTATTATTAGTCTTTCCTATATTTTCTTTGGTGAATATCTATGAACATATTTTGACCATCTTTAAATTTTCTTCTTCTTACTGAGTTGTAAGAGTTCTTCTGCATTCTGGCTATAAGTCCCTTATCAGATATATGATTTATAAATATCTTATCCAAGTGTATAATCTTCTCTTTTCATTTTCCTAATTATGTCTTTTGAAAGATGAGATCTTTCATTTGGATGGAATCTAATTTATCCATTTTTTTCTTTTATGAAATTGGCTTTGGGTGTCATAAGTGAGATATCTTTGCCAAATCTAAGGTTACCATATTTTCTCATTTTTTTTAGTGTTATAGTTTTAGCTCTTACATTTAGGTTTATAATACATTTGGAATTAATATTTGTATATGGTATGAGGTAAGAATCTAAATGAACTTTTTCTTTTCTTCCTTTTTTTTTTGCATATTGGTATTCAGTTGTCTTAGCACCATTTCTTGAAAAAACTATTCTTTTGCTATTGATTTGTCTCTGCACACGTCAAAAAAATCAATAAATCTAAAGGCTTATTTCTGACTTCTCTATTTCCACATTCTTTAAGTTAGAATTTTTCCAAAGTGTTTGGAATAGATAGAAGAGTCACAGAAACATAGTGAATTGTCCACTGGTGCCTACTTACAGATAGTTCTCAAATTACCTTTTACCACTGTTCATACCAATTTTTTTTTCCTCTTAGGATGCTTTTTATTTTTCTTTCTTGTCTACCTACCTTGTTTAATCCCAATTCTCCATCACTGGAAAACACGACAATATGTTAAGAAGTAGCGAACTGGAACATCAGTTTTGGAAGAAGGTAAACGTGTGAGGCAGAAAAGTCAAGGACCTTTAGACATCAAGAACCCCAGGTAGTCTGGCGTCCTATGTTGGGACCATTGCCTCAAAGTCCTTGCCTGTATTAGCAACTTCTCATTGCATGGATCATTTTTATGTGATCTGTTTGCATATTCTTAAATGACAAATAATGTCAACACGGAACCTATGGCTTTTCTCTCAACAGGAATACGAACAAGATTTTAGTTCTCAATGTATTGCTTTTTTCCCCCTGTTCTTCATTGTTTCTTATAGTATTGTTTCAAAGAAGTGCTATCTTCATTGTGTTTCACCTGTAGTAATCACAAAACATAATATCTCATAGTATCCCAGGAAGATTTTTTCTTTAAACTGAACCCTGGAATAAATAGCATTAGTTTTTCCTTGTTAAAATGTCAAAGTTGCCTTTAAAATAAGTCATTTCATTGTTGTAACCTATGAATTAATGTGCTTTATAAATATGCCTTGTTACCTGATTAATGAAATCCTTATAATTGCAAATTGTAAATTAAACTGAGGCAGAGGGATAACTAATCTATTTGAAATGTACTTCCTCTTGCATTAAAAAAAAAAAAGCCCTTGATTTGGGCTTGGATAATAATAAAATTTGAGATAATTTGAGGAGATTTTCTTCCCGAAGCACTGCTCTTGCTCTCAATTAGCCTTAGTGACTTCTCCTCCCCTACCCTCAACACATTCTCTTAAAGTTGATTTTTTTTTTTTTTTTTTTACTCATTTTTTCCAGGATGGTGTAATCAGCAGGTGATCACTTCAGAAAGAAAACAAATGTCTTCATTCTGGTTCTTTTCCTTTCTTCCCAGGCTCCTCACAATGATGGATTGTGATCATATGTGACTTACTTAGTGAGTTACTTAAATAGTGAGTTTCACTATGGATGTTAGTTGGATTTCATAAATGCTGCTCCTTTTTACACCTATATTTTTCTTATTCACACTTTAAAAACATTTTTTCCTTAAGAATTTAGTACCTATCGATCTTTTTTACTTAACCCTTAATTTTAAGATCAGTTTAACCTTTTCCTTCTGATAATTTAAAATTTCTACATAAAAATACTTACTTTAGTCTATATTGTTATCATTTGTGTTTTTATATTTACAATGCCATTTTGAAAGGTTTGAAAATGTGCCATTGGAACTTATTGACTTCTGTGATTTTGTATTGTTTAGATAGTCTAGGCTGAACACTGAACCAGCACAGTATTCACTTCCATTAAAGTGGTGTCGGGAAATTGGCAGTGTCTGGTCAAATTGTGCACGCTTGTAGTAAAGCAGCAGTTACAGAAAGCAAATGAAGCCTGGAGAATACGAATGAACTCAACCAAATCTTGACACTTTTCTAACAGATAAAATGCCCACAGCATTTACAGTATTTCCAGTTGCAAAAAAAGATCTTAACAAATTCCTCATGGCCTTTTTTTCATTTTTGTCCACAAACCAGGTGGGACCATTGAATTGGGGGTCATAAATAATTTTCCAGAGAATGAAGATACATGAAGCTTGATTTCAGGATATTCTGAAGTCACTAGGTCAGAACCGAATAACAAGCACAAAGGAAACACTGGCCAGAGCTGGAGTGTCTGCAAAGTTGGCTCTATGAACCCTTAACTTGAAAGCATGCTAAACTGGCCATGCCCTGCCCTTGGTACTGAGGCTAGGATGATGCAACTTTTGAGGTCTTATTTTGCCACAATAATTTCCAGAACATTCTATAGTATAGCACAAATGTTCCTGGATTCTCTGCTAAGCTTTATTTCCCCTTTCCCCTTCAAAATTTACAACACCAAACAACATCTGGATTATATTTCAGTCTGAGCAATGGGCAGCGTAGTACCCAGAACTAAACTGAAAGTAAGAATAACTGTTTCTGGCTGGCCTTGGAGATCAAAGGGAGACTCTGGATTTTAAGTAGGGCTCTTCAGGTTTCTTTGGAAAAGCAACATGAAGGACATTATCACATTTGTTTTATCCAGCACTCTCTGCCCTGTGCCTAGCATAGAGCCTGTCCTATAGAAAGTACGTAAGAAATGTTTTTGAGGGGCGCCTGGGTGGCTCAGTCAGTTAAGTTCCTGCCTTTGGCTCAGGTCGTGATCCCCGGGTCCTGGGATCGAGCCCTGCGTCAGGGTCCCTGCTCAGCAGGGAGGCTGCTTCTCTCTCTCTCTCTCTGCCTGCCACCCCCCCGCTTGTGTTCCTTTTCTCTCTCTGTCAAATAAATAAATAAAATCTTTAAAAAAAAGAGAGAGATGTTTTTGAATGAAAGATTGAGCAGACTGACTAGATTCTTTCTCCACTCAAAATAACTTTCCTCATTTGTGCAGCATTGTTTACTGAGTGCATGCAAATGGAAAACGTTATGATGTGTTGGTGATGTAAGGAGATGGGGATGGTGGTCCTGCCATTATAGGGTTACCAGTGTGGGTGGAGGTACGAGTTATCTGACCATTGAAATGATATCCCGATTTTCAAAATGAACTTAGAATTCCTCAAAAACAATCTTACAGTTAGACAGATGCCTTTGAGGCAGGGACAAATCCTAAATATAGCTGTATGGGCACGCAGGATAATTGGGTCTCTCTTTCCTATTAGGAGCACAGTCTGGCCGGAAGTTAAGGACTGTCCAGGCAAAAAAATTGTTTTGATACAGAGGTAGTCTCACAGACATCCTGAGATTTACCCTAGATAGCTGCAAACCAGACAAAAATTCTCAATTCTCCTATGATTACTACACTTTTTTCTTTGGCAAATCTTAGAATAATGTCACAATTGAGCAAAAACAGCCCAGTGAGGATGCTGGTTTATGTTTCCAACACTTCAGCTCTAATACTCACAAAGAACAAAGTCTGTATTCCACACACAAAAAAAGTGACTGTTCTATTAAACTACATTGATATATAATATAGACTAACTAGAAACAGAAACATTTAACAGGATTTTTATATTCCAAATCTATTCAGGACTGCAGATAATCCTCTTGAAGTTAGCTGTCAAATTAGCTTTTTATACATATATTTCTTTTTATAGGAAAGACCATTAAGAGATAATTGGGATCTTGCCTAGAATCCATGGCTGATAAAAGTAGACTTGGACACAATTTCTAGTGATAATGGAAAATATTTAGAAATGCCAAGACTAAAAGGATGGCTGCATAATCTATTTTTTTATTATAATGTGCAATAGCCTGATAGAAGGAAGTATTAATAACTATTAACAAAGTTCTGTGTGAGGTATCAAACCTTTTATTTATAATACATTCATTCAAGTATTGCTTGTAGTTAGAGTAAATCATTATAATAAAATAGAATACAAATTAATATGTGGCATTTTATTACAACCTAATAGAGACCATGGGGTTTTATTTCATTGCTGAGTTGACTTCGGGTACTGTTTTGATCACTCGTGAGTGTGGAGTCTGGAGTACATGAACAACTAAGGGGTCTATGTCACCCATTGGGACTCCAAAGAAAACAATAGATGCAGAATAACTTAAGTACTAATGCTGTCCTGCCCACGTAAGTTCCCCATAGTTGATTGTGTGCTGATTTAGGAAGCTCACATAAGATTAAGATATCTAGGTATTAAAAAAGAAATACTGTAGAATATATTACTTGATCAGAGAGTAGATATCAAAGAATAAGAATTAGGCAAGACATCATTGGATGTTGGCATTCCATCTAGCCCAAAGGTTTTCTGAGAAAAGGTTCTCTACACATCTTGTCTATGACATCCCGAGAGCATCTGGCTCAGCTTTGAAGGGGTGTGTGCTTTTAGCCTAGTCAGGATTGTGGAGTGTCCAGAGAGAATCTATTTATGAAGTTGCCATATACATACATTTGGATACATTTTATAAATGCTGGCAGGAATAATAATCTATTATAGAAATCTATGCAACTTTTGAAATGACCTCAGAAACAAGTGAAATATTCAAGTGGCATCATAAAAAAAGGAAAAAACTTTTATTTTTATTTATTTTACTTTATTTTTTGAGGAAAAAAAATTAAAAGCATGCTGTATGTAATACAACCAGTCAACTAAATTATCTCTGACCTCTGAAATCACTACAACTTTTGTAAAGTTTTCAGCAGTAGATTGCAAGATCATTCTAAGATAGATACATGCAGGATAAATGTGATATAAATAGTATCTAAAAGTAGATACTCCATCCAAGCAAGGCGTGTGCTTTTCAGAATGATATCCTTAGGAATGGCTATATGGAATGAGTTTTTTAAGCTATTAAAAAAAAAAAAGGCTAGGAAGGCTATTTCACTTATGGACATATATTCATATATATTTTAAGCTTTTCTGCCTCCAATTTATTTAAACAGTTAATGAGCTCATAATGCTGTTTAAAGAAACATTAATTAAAATCATTTGTACTTTTGTTATACAATGGAATGCATGCAACATTGTGAGTTTTATGTTGGGTCTTAGATTGCAAAAAGCTTACAATTAAATTTTATAGATAGTTGCCATAGTTTTCTTAACATTTTTTTCTATTAGTGCAAAGAAGGCAAAATTAATTAAGCTTTGTTCTTTTTATACATATTAGAGCTTATTATATCTCTAAGTTTACTCTAAACTGCTTCAAGTAATTTCTTGAATAGCAAAGTGTGTATCAATAAATATGTGTGTGCTATATCAGGCTATGTAAGTGAAACAAAAGTTATTCACTGACCTATCACTGAATATGCACTACATTTATTTCTTCTGGTAGTGGTGATCTAAATAGTTAGCCCTCTTTCCTGACACATTTGCCAAGTTAACTTGCCTAAGTTATGGGCCAGTTTGAGACCACACAACAGAAAGTAGGAATCATAAGGTCTATGAGTGACCAAATTTTTAACTAGAATCTATTATTGACTGATCTCAACAAATCAATGGAATGGGGCTCTGTGAGTGTTTGATGACAATTAGGAGAGTATCTGTATTTTGTGCTAGAGAATACAGGGGTTTGGATATTTCATTTTCCCCAAATAAAACAAAAATGGCCTGGATAACACAACCCATAGGCATTTACAAAGATTTATAAAATGTCTCAACCTGGATTTTGAAGAACTAGAAGGGTTTTGACTTTTTTTTTTCTTTTTAAGTTACAGAGCAGTTGAAACTTGATACTTCGAAATCCTTAAGAATAATTTCAAAGATTTACGAGTAAAATCACTTGGTAGGTCATCTTATCCTTTGATGATTTGTATTTATTTTAGACCTGAAAACACAATTGTCTATTAAATACGTTATGGAGACTGCCATTGTCCTCCCAAGAAAACTGCAGCATAAGTTATTCCATTTATCCTTGATGCCCAGAGAATTACTACTCAGAACATGATCCAAAAAGAGAAAAGTAGAAGAGTTGAATGTCTTTGTGAAAAACAACAACAACAACAACAACAACAAAAAAACTAAGAGGCATAGTTATGTGCACAATAAAATTAGGAGAAATTGCTCTCAAGAACTCCAGATGAGGGGGCGCCTCAGTGGCTCAGTTGGTCAAGCACCTGCCTTTGGCTCAGGTCATGATCCCAGGGTCCTGGGATCGAGTCCCACATTGGGCTCCCTGCTCAGCGGGGAGCCTGCTTCTCCCTCTCCCTCTGCTGTTTCCTCTGCTTGTGCTCTCTCTCTCTCTCTCTCTGTCAAATAAATAAATAAATAATCTTAAAAAAAAAAAAGAGCTCCAGATGAAGGTAAGTTTCTGTTAAAAGAACAACATCTGCTCATCTGAAGCCAGGTTTCCTTAGCAGCCGACATGAGCTAACTTAATCTAGACATTCACATGAGAGAAACCCACGTCCAAACGCTCATCTCCACTCAGATATTGGGAGGTAAAATCAAATGAGCAAACGGATGAATGTGCTAAGTCTCCACAGGAATCAAGCTTACCTCATGCAGGCTTACTTGTCGAAAAAGGAAAAACTCACCAAGTTATGTCATTAGGAGTTTAATTTACACACTGCAACATTCATCACCACAAGCTCTTTTTCTAGTTTCATATATGTTTTTCCACTCTGCAAAACCCAAGCCAGATACTTCTGCACACACCATGTTTTCAAAGAAAAACAAATAGTTTAAGTCAAATAGACAGGAATTTCTGCCACTAACAGTCAAGATTTATAGCATTTGTAGACAGATTACAAACTGAAATCTTTTCGATGTTTCCCCTCTTTGTATTCTAGAAAATGTTTTTAACATGCTTTACAATCATTGGAAACACTACACGTAGATTTCTTTCTCTTTTTTAAATTATTTTATTATGTTATGTTAATCACCATACATCACATCATTAGTTTTTGATGTAGTATTCCATGACACGTAGATTTCTTTTTGTACTTGTAGTCCATATATGTCTTTTTCTTTGTAATGCTTCACACACTTTCAGAAAGAAAGGCAAACCATTCAATATTCCCAAATCTATTCTAGTGCTCAAAATCGTATTGTAGAACAGTCTAGTCTAGTCTAATCTAGAGACTAGAACTGAGGGGACATGTGTGATGCGGCTCCCAAATCCTCCAGAATAACCCACAACAAATTGCCTCTGACACTACAGCAGAAAGCAACGAAGATATTTCTGTGTTGTGTAGGGGTTGCATTGCTCTCTAACTGGGAGGCTTTCAAATGGAAACACATTAACCTTAGTGACAGTTAATCAGTAAAGTAAGCAGTTTGATCTTCTAAGTTGTGAATTCCCATCAGCCTAGCACGCCTACACGATGCTTTCCTTCACAGAGGCTGTTATTAAAGCTTAGAGCTCTTATTTCATTATCACAGAAGGTATTGTGAAAGCATAGAGTTCTTATTACATTATAAAACCATTACTTTGAGAAAAGAATGACAACTTACCTTACATCTACAAATACATCAATTTTTTTTTTTTACTGTTGTTGAACCTGTCATTTTACTGGTGACTAATATAGAACCAGTTTTATAAACAAAATATTACTCTGCTGCTTTCTCTCTTATTTACACTGTAGTTTTCTTGACAAGATCTATGCTAGTAAAAGTAAAGTGACTCTGTCTTGATTTGTAAAGGAGATAGGCAAGAGAAACGGCTGTAACTATGGGTATTTTTCTATTAGAGTGGTAAAAAAAAGTTCTTTAATAAGTTAATAGATACAGGTATGATATTCTAAGAAATGGACAATTTTCTTTTGATTGATTGATTTTTAATTTTTTAAAAAATTTTGACCAAATACGAGTATTGCATGGGAAAGAGTTTGGATTTGAAGTTTGGGGAATGGTCTTTTAGTATCTTGTTACCAAATGCGAAGTGGCTGCTGATAAGTCATCTCATTTTATTCCCGTTAAAGCAGTATCTTTAATGTAAGAAATGAAATGTGTTTACGTTCCCTATCTTTATGGCACTTACAAATGACAGCCGCATTACACAGGTGTCTCCTTTCAGAGGATAAAATATCAGAAGCACTTTTATGTAGCAGATCATTTTGAAATCAGGCAACTGTATGTCACCTTCAGATTTCAATGGAAATAAATATCTGACTTTGAAATGTTCTTTTTTCCTTGAGATAGAAGTAAACATAAAAGTACTTTACCTGTTGCCAATCAGCTGGAAGTTTCTTAACGTGGGTTTACTTCAAAAATCTTTTTGTGAGCTAAAAGATTAGCTAAAAGGTTCTCTGGATAGTCTCCAGTCATTTGAAATATCATAACCAGTTTTTAACACAACTTTGAAATAGTCCCTTTATGACAAATTCTACATACGAGCACATACTTTTCCAGCTTGTTCTTTGGGTATTGAAAATATAACTGTCATTAGATATCTTTAAAAATTCCTGTGATTATAATGGTAGGAAGTTTTGTAGCCAAGTGGACAACTACACTGCTTTCTACTCCAATTCTTTCCTAGCTCTTTCAAGCTTCTTTTCAAGGCCGGAGGGAATCAGATGAAGTCAGATTTTCTTCTTCTTCTCTTAAGACTATTTATCCACTACTTTTCTTCTTCATTTGCCTTATTGAGAAGTTTCATTATTAGATTTCTGGCATTGAATAAACATTTGTCAAGCTGTAACTAAGCTCTAGGTAGTGTGGTCATCATCCAAAACACAGGGCATATTAGTTCCAAAGGAGTGTTTTCTGAGCATAAGATGTATCTGGGCTATGAACATTATTAAGACTTGCAGTTCTGACTTCTGAATTCCTTACAGAACATGTCAGCAGCAGCTACCCCCTTTCACCATTCATGTACCCTGTGCTTTCTAGTTGGGGGGGAAAGAAGAAACGTTGATTAAGAGCTCAACATTGATCCATTAGACACAGCCACCATGTGACTGTTAGTTGGCTGAGTTTGCAGTCCTCTGCCTCTTCTCTCTTAATTTCTACACTTTGGTCATTTTGATCTGATACCTATTTGAAGGGTCAAACTTAGCTCTAGTCACTCGGTCCTCAGCATTTGTAGCTGGGGGTGGGTGTGGGGGAGGTGGGGAGGAGACTGGAAGTCCATGGAGAAGATTAGGAGGTTTCATGAACTTGAATGTACATACTGTTAGCAATGGTTTGTTGTTGTTGTTGCTGCTGTTATTATTATTATTGCCACCATTGTTGTTATTAATATAGTGTAGCAGATCTTTTGAAATACACGTAGGAATTATTTGACCTCACACGACCTCTTGTGATTTAATATGTTAATAAAAAGCCCATAGATTACCATATCGCAAAGGTGCTTGTGAATGTTTTGATAATTGCATTTCAATGTAACTTGTTTCATTTTGTAGTCCTAGATATTTTATTCGGGGAATTTAGCAACTTATTCTGAGAAAACACTTATAGTTTTCACCAGTCTGTCAGAGGTCCACGGCATAAAAGTGTAAAGCCCCCTGAGTTAGAGGGTCATTTAACAGAAAAATAGGGGAGTCTGACTCATGAGGATTTCTCTGCTGTCAAGAAGAGTGTCAACAAATGTATATTGAAATCTACCAACCAGACATTTCCTTCATGCACAGCAGACTGAAATCACAAAGTTATACTCACAACAATCCAACCTTCAACTGAACATGAGTGACCAAAAGCCTGGAGACCAAGGAAATTGGAGTCAGTAGCCCCACTTTATCTGTGGGGTTACATTCCAAGACCCCTAGTGGATATCAGAAACAGACAATACTAAACCCTAGATATACTATGCTTTTTTTTTCTATACATACATACCTATGACCAACTTTAACTTAGATATGATGCATAGTAGGAGAGTAACAACAATACCACAACAACAAATAATAAAATAGAACAATTATAAAAATATACCGTAATAAAAGTTGTATGAATGTGGTCTCTCTCTATCAAAGTGTCTTATTGTACTCTACTCCCCCTTCCTGTGATGATGCAAGATAATGAAATGCCTGCCCGATGGGATGAAGCGAAGGCATTGAGACCTGGTGTGAAGCTATCACTGACCCGACAAAGCGTCAGAAAGAGGCTCATCTGCTTCCAGACAGTGGTTGACCCCAGGTAACCAAAACCACAGGTAAGGCGGGAACTACTGTATTGAAAAAAGTTTGCTGAAATGATGGACAATGGGTTCTTTCCTGGAGAAAGAGAGAAGTGGAGAAATGGGAAGGCTAAAGGATTTGGAAGAAAGGAGGGCTTTTCAGCGGAAGACCTAAATATCCTCATAGAAAGTTAGTCACGGGCCAGGTAAACAAAGGAGCGCTACATAAGGTTTTGCTGTGGAGCAGTTACATGCCCAGGTGTGACTGGGAACGTTTGGTGAAAGTGGTGAAGGGAAGGGACAAAGACTGAGGGTCCTGCGCGGGTCATCCATGTGGAGACTGAGTCATGCAGGGTGACCAATGTGTGTGGAGACGAAGACAAGGACAAATGCCCTTGGACAGGGGAAGCAGAGTCCAATGGCATGGGCTTCATAGGGATGGCTTTTAAAAGGCAGTAGGGTATATAAATTGTATTTTCAAGGAAATATTCTGAGACAAAATTTCACTGCACTTAGAAAAGGATCAAAGAGGCAGGAGAAGCATAGTGGGTGCTTTTTAAAGGCCCCGGAAAGGCCAGTTCAGAGGATCTTTTCTTTAATAAGAATGGCCACTTGGGCTCAGGAAGGGAGGAAAAGAGAGAAACAGTATGAGCTCAAACTCCTAAGAGAAGCCTCACATCAAAGGCTACAAGTGATACTGGGGTTCCCGAAGAAAAAACACTTCTCACATTTTCAAAATCTAGATTTTTCTGAGATACAACAAGGAATAACATAGTGGCAAGAATACCGAAGAGAATATCATCATAAAAGTCCTGATACTTTCAAATGTCATGTGGGTCATGAGTCAAAATTATTTACAAATGTCATGAACACTTCTAACAAATCCACCAATTACCCATTAAGTATTTTCTTTGACAAGAGATCAGCTTCACACCATGTCTATTTATGCAAAGTGTTCCACCCTTTATTCTTTTTAGTTGGAGGAACGATCAGTTTTGACAGCACTTTTTATAACTAGCCAGGGAACACTTGGGACTTGGAGATAAATATGTTATAGGTCGGCGGGAGACCTGTTTTGTTTAAAGGAAAGAGCGTGAAAAAAATACCTCCTAGTGGCCTGCAAACCTCCAGTAGAGTTTGATCATTGTATTCCTAGCCTAGGAAGAAGAGCTAAATGATCTCAACTGTCACTCAGCTTTCAGAACACTTTGACAGCCTTAACACTCACTGGGCAACTAAGAAGGCCCTTATATTTATATTTATGGTTTAAAATGCTTATATTTCCTGCACATTATTACAATCACCTAAGACCATTACTAGCAAGAACCATATCTTATAATTCTTTTGTCATCTGCATCAGCATCTAACTCAGGGCTAAAAACATACCCAGAACTCATTAAACCACTGGCTGATTAAAACTTACAAAGTTCCAAGTTAGAAAAGCAATGATCATGCTTGTTTTGTATGGCCGGGACTCCCAGCACCTCCTGGCTTACATTGGAGCTCCTGTTCTCTGGTAAGGACTGCCTATCAAAGCTATCCAAATGCACATAGGAACCCCATTATTCCCAGCAAGGTTTTCCATTGCCTAATTAATTCAACCCTACTCTTTCAAGATCACCCTGAGTAGCACTATTGAATCCCAATGACTTAAGAAGCTGGCTCTCTCAGCAAGTAGTTTTATGAACTGAGTGTGAACTAGAAGCAGTGATAAAATATTACCTGTCCCTATTGCTCTATTTGTACAAAAGCTCTTATTTTGAAATGGGCTGTTCCTGTCTAAATACCATTCACATTGAACCAGGTTTTAAATCAGGTAGATTTTTCAAGAAGCCACACATGATAGATGAGAGAAGGGCAGTGAAATGATGAAGCAGAAACTGGTACTAAAATATGCACAAGGCTGTTTCCCCCAGCCCCAAACCCCCCAGCAACCCTACTAAGGTTTGAGGGTTGATTCTGTTCAAAATATTCAATTGTTGTGGTTCAAATAAATAGAATTATTGAAAGGCAAACTGATGTTTCCTCATGTAATAAAGATGCAAACAAGACTTCTGTTAGCTCACGATCTACATCCGGATCATCTCGAGATTCAGAGCCCAACACTCTCTGCCTGGCCAATGGTGAGTGCTTTTACACTTAGTCACTTACTGATTCAATCCTCTGGATAAGTTTCAAAAGCCTTCTTCTCTGAGATGGTATTAATACCATGCTTCTCTTACTCTCCCCTTTGTGATAGGTTGGCTATTTGTCTTCCTGTCTCAAAGATAAAGATTGTAAGTACTTGGAAAATTACCCATCTTTCCTGACGGCTTTATTATGTCTGTCACTGTTAATGTGAGAAAGAGTAAACCCAAGACCACAGCCCTTTACAGATTTGGAACAGTCTGAAGCCCCTCAAGAGTAGGCTCTTATGTAGAAAGTTTCTCAGTAAAAAAAATAGTAGAATAAGTAACCCAGACCTGTGGAATATAGTTATACGTAAAGACATTTGAGAGGTAAAGAAAAACCTCTGTCTTAAATTTGGAAGTTGAGTAGCATTTTCCAAAGCTCAAAACCAAATCCATTTCAAACTTACTACCTGTTGAACGAGGACTTTCATTTGAAATCCCACTCAATCACTGACCTTTCAGCTTATGATTGTTTTCTCCTCTTGTCCTACCTCTAGGCCATTTTTTAATAAACTTCATTGAAGTATAATTTACATGCAGTAAATGACATCCATTTAAAATGTATAATTCAGGGCGCCTGGGTGGCTCTGTTGGTTAAACGACTGCCTTTGGCTCAGGTCATGATCCCATAGTCCCGGGATCGAGTCCCACATCGGGCTCCCTGCTCAGCAGGGAGTCTGCTTCTTCTTCTGACCCTACCCCCTCTTGGGCTCTCTGTCTCACTCGCAAATAAATAAATAAATAAAATAAAAAATAAATTAAAAATAAATAAAATGTACAATTCAAAGAGCTTTGACAGATACATATACCGCAATCAAAATACAAAATATTTGTATCCATTACCCAAAAAGTTTTCTCACATTCCTTTGCCATCCATCTGTTTTACTGCCCCTGAACCTGGGCAACCACTCATTTGCTTTTTGCCACTTTAGCTTGCATTTTCAGTATTTTATATTAATGGAACTATGCAATATGTGCATTTTTGTTCCTGACTTCTTTCAACTTAAAAGATTTTTAGATTCACCTAATTTTGTGTCTGTCCATACTTTGCTTTTTTTTTTTTTATGGCTGAGTAGTATTATATCCTGTGGATATATTACTTTTGTTTATCCATTCACTTGTTGATGATCATTTTTGAGTCATGTCTAACTTTTGACTCTTGGAAACAAAGGTTTGTGTTGCTATATTTTATTTTTCTTGGTTAGCTACCTAAAAGTGAGATTGCATTTTTATATTTCTTGGTTAACTACCCAAAAGTGAGATTGCTGGTTCATGGGGTGAATAGATGTTTTTCTTTTTGAAAATCTGCCAAAGATTCCCAAAGTGCCCATATAATGTTATATTCCCACTATCAATGTGGGAGTTTCATCTGCTCCAAATCTTCATCATCATTTGGTGTATTCTTAGTCTTTTAAATTTAATTTTATTATTATTTTTAAAGAGTTATTTATTTATTTTAGAGAAAGAGAGAGAACACAAGCAGGGGGCAAGGGGGGAGAGGGAGAGAGAGAATCTTAAGCAGCCTCCATGCCTAGCGGAGACCCTGAGGCCAGGCTCGATCTCACAACCCAGAGATCATGACCTGAGCTGAATCCAAGAGTTGGCCGCTTAACCGACTGAGCCACCCAGGCGCCCCTCAGTCTTTTTAATTTTAGACATTCTAATGAGTGTGAAATGACATTTCATTTGGCTATCGTATGTATTTCCCCAATGACTACACATTGTTAAGCATCTTTTCATGTGCTTATATGCCATTAATATATCTTCTTTTGAGAAGCGTTCTAATCTTTTACTAATCTTTTTATTGGGTTGTTAGTCTCCTAATGACTGAGTTGTAAGAATTCTTTCTATATACTGGCTATCAGTCCTTTATCAGAAATATATATTGTGAATATTATCTCCTTCCCATTCTGTAGCTTACTTTTTCTCTTACGAGTAGTATCTTTCAAAGACCAGTTTTTTTTAAAAGTTTAATTTATCAATTTTATGTATGTTTTATGATTCATGCTTCTTATGTACTCCTTCTTAAGCATTCATGCTATCAAAGCATTTTTGGCTCTAAGGGCACAAGGATTTTCTCCTGTGTGTATGTAATTTTTTCCAGGTCTTGTTAGAAGTAACCCCTTCTCTAGAATGATCTGGTTTTGGCCATCTAATATCTTATTTATCCAGTTTATGGATTTTTATATTTGTTTTCAGTTATTCCAGGGAAGACACAGAATTCCCAAGGGTAATAAAAGGTCCATAGGGAAATATTGAATAGAAAATTAGGTCTTTGGTGTAAAGCTTGTTTTCTTTTTTGCTTTCTTCCTTTCTTTCTTCCTTTCTTCCTTTCTTCCTTCCTTCCTTCCTTTCTTTCTTTCTTTCTTTCTTTCTTTCTTTCTTTCTTTCTTTCTTTCTTTCTTTCTTTCTTTCTTTCTTCTTTCTTCTTTTTTTCTTTCTTTCTTTTTTCTTTCTTTCTTTCTTTTTTCTTTCTTTTTCTTTCTTTCTTCCTTCTCTCTCTCTCTCTCTCTTTCTTTCTTTCTTTCTTTTTTTTGGGGAGGGTGGGAGTAGTGACTCTAGAAACAGTCAAAATTTGCCCATAGAATTTAAACCCAGAAGGGGTCTTAGAGATCTTCTAGTCCAATTGCTCCCTTTTGTAACATAAGAGAACTGAAGCTTTTAAAAGTTTAAGTAATTTTTCCATTAACACGTGGTTAGTTCTTTGTTCTCTCTATACATTTTATATTCCTTCTCTGAGGCATAATCTGAATTCTGACATGGAATTCTAAAGTAACAGTCTTATTCCAGCTAATATTGATAAAATCACTGAGAATCTGCCATAGTTTAAATTCTAATTTCAAATATACCTCAGGAGAGCTATCTGAAATTTTCTAATTTGAATGAAGAATTTGGTTGTTTGTCTCCCAGGTAGTTTCTTTCTAAATTATAAGATGTCAGAAAAACTCCATTTATCAAAATATTCCCTATGCACCCACTGGATTAGTTATCTATTGTTACATAACAAATTACTCTGAAACTTAGCAGCAACATGTATTTACTACCTCACAATTTGTTAGGTCAAAAGTCCAGGCATGGCTTAGCTGAGTCCTCTGCTTTAGGGTTCCTCAAAAAGCTGCAGTCAAGGCCTTGGACAGGTCTGTAGTTGATCTCAAGGCTTGATGGGGAAAGGATCTGCTTCCAAGTTCACTCATGAGGTGTGGGTTGGATTCAGTTCTGTGTAGGATGTTGGACTGAGGGTTTCAGTTCTTCACTGACTATTGGCCAGAGGCAGCCCTCTGTTCCTTGGCAAGTGGCCCTTTCCATTAGGACAAACACCTAAGTTGAGCCAGAGAGAAAAAGCCATAGTCTTCTATAAGGTAACTCTGTAGGTCCAATCCACACTCAAGGGGAGATTACACGATAGTGAGAATACCAGAGACATGGATCACTGGGAGCTATTTTAGAAAGCTGCCTACTCCACCTACATATAACAATACCTATATTTCCCACATCAGAGATTCATTTTCTTAGCTTAAGTCCTAACTTTTAAGAATTGGCACTTCAAAATTGGCACTATCCAAAATGATTCAACTATGGGAATGATAACATCTTACTTGGTTATTATGTCAGATCCTTTATATGGATTTGTTATATAATTAGTACTTGGGGAAGTAGATTCTGGTACATAGGGCAATATGGATCTTGGATTACCAAGAAGGGAGTAAAAATTCCCAATTACATATTCCTAACCAGTGGAAAAATTCAAAGAGCCAAGCAGCCTCATGGACTAAAGAAAAGAGAAGGGCAAAATGGAGTGATCGGAGAGCCATTATCTGGGAGCCCTTGTCTAGATACAGCTTCAGCCTCAAGAAATATTCCTTCACTTAAAACAAAAAACAAATGCACTGAATTTGTGTCATTAAGTTCAATCTGTAGAATGATCACATCACTGACAAGTTGGCATATGCTCTGTATCAACTGCTCTACCTACGCTCCAAGTTTCTACTCAGGTGGGACTTTTTCAAAGCATTCTAACCAGGGTATATTCTAGTTTATGCAGCCCCTCTGGTGAGAAAACAAAATACAATCCCTTTGGGAAAAAGATGTCTCTGGCCTCACGGCTGGGAGAGCAGAGGGCACATGCTGAGAAGAAACAGTCACCCTTTTCTCGGATAGATGCAGTCCTCTATTCCAGTATCAGGCACCCGGTGCAGCCGGGACAGGATGGAGTACACTTTCAGCAAGACTTGTCTCCTCAACCGGGAATCTTTGTGCAGTGCCATATACTCCACAACCAGCTTCCACAGCTTGAATTTCTAATGAGAGGAAACTCAGCATTTTCCTTTTCCTTTGCAGTTAAAAGTTGAATTTGGATTTAGAAGACCTGTGTTGGGTTTCAGTTTTGCTACATACTTCGATAGTGACCTAAGGCACCCATCTCCTGAAGTTTTGGTTTTCTATTTTTAGATGAGAGTCGACGTGACATGGGAGAATCTGCATGACATAATCGTTGTGGTAATTAAGTGAAACTGTATTTGGACATTTTGTAAGCTCCGAGTCTTATGTGGCAGAGTCATTTGGATTATCTTTTGGATAAGCCAATGGGATCTGGGTCTAGTGCCATGTTTTCCCTATTCACTCCAAAAGAGTTAGAGAGGCTGCAGTCCAGTTGGCCCAAAGACTAACACTGTGGGCTAGGAGGTCTTCAAACCTGTGTGTCTCTGTCATTCCTGGCCACAGTCTATACAGATGCTCATTATCATAAACTTACTGGCAGGCTAAATGTCCCAGGGCTCACAAAAAAGGCCCATTTCTTCCATGTTTCAGAAAAGCTCATGTTTTTGAAAAAGAACTCACAGAACAAAATGATTGCAAATATAAGTTGCAGCATTTTGAAAATCACAGATATTTGATCTCTGTCTAAACATCTACAAATCCTCAAAAACAACGGCTACAAAAATAAAATTGCTTTTTCAGATTACTAAAGCCTCCCACCCCCACCCCAGAGCAGAGGGGTTGTGAGAGTATTAAGTGACAGGACTCCTTCCTGGATCAGTTTTCCCACACAAATAAGTCCACACCCTCAGTTATCTTAGTTATTTCCTTCTAAACACCTCCCCCCAATCTTATCCATATCTTCATGGTTAAAAAAAAAAAAAAAAAAGTGGGTGGAGAGGCAAGTTATCTTACTAATGGCAACGACACGAAAAGGAAACCAGACAGAAAGAAAGACTGAAAAGGAAAAATTCAGTTTAGATAAAAGATTAGATTAAATACTTAAGTCTCGACAAATTTGGCCTTGTCTCTGAGCCTCAAGAAATCTATGTGCTGGATCTTAGTGGGAGAGGGAAGACAGCACAAGGATGGCACATTTTGCAGAGCAAGAAGGTCTGCCATGAAGAGGCAACTGAGGCGGGTTAGGCTCCGGGCTGCCCTCCCCGGTTCCCACAGGCCCAGAGTTGGACCAAGCACTGGATCTTCCTGAGAGTTTCTGTAAATAAGCCAGTCAGTCGCTGGGAGCACTGATCTCCCTTCCTATCCAAAAAGAGATGTGAGAAAATCCATTTCAACCCTACTGCAGCAGCAACAAGATTAGGATAAAAAAAAAAAAAAAAAACCTCAGGGAACATAAAACAAAAGCCCATAAAAGCTTGTCAAACTGACTTTATCTTGGAAAACTTGAATGAAGTAGAGAGTCATTTGAAGGGAAAAGATATTTCTGTCCTATCCCTGAGCATGTCTGAAGACATTTTCTTCTACTATCAAGGCTCCTCAGACCCCAATTACAGAAACACTGGCTTAAAAAAAGGTGGAGTCCATGAAAATGGCTTTCAGTTGTGAATTATTGTTTCAGTCAGTATTTATAACTTACATGTTGTTAAATTCTCAGAATATGTCTGTGGACTCCCAAGCTTGAGAATAAAGAACTAGATATGCCTGGTGTTGAATCTCAGCACAAATATTTTTTGGTTCCATGACATTTGTCAAGTTATTTAAATATTCTGAGCGTAGTGGGATTAATACAGGGACTGGCACATAGTAGGTGCTAAATAAATTTTTCCATCTTGCTAAGTGCATTTTTACTATTCACAAATGATTTCATATTCTATCTTGCATTATAATCTAGGCAAGAAGTCACTGGCTGTTACAGTTTGTAAGATATTTATTCCTTTGTTCCTTACTCTTAAATGTTCTTCCTGCTTTTTGTTTTGTGGTTAAAAATCAGATTTCAGGAAAACATACTCACATTTCTGTTTTAAGAAAGACTAAATGTTATCACTTCCAGATCTTGAAAGATCTTTATCTCAGTGATTGATTTCCAGATACTGTGGAAGATAGACATCATCTAGATGGGACCCCTTCGAAACACAGAAAAATGTTGGATAAAATAGAATAAGAAAATAATTTTAAATGTATAGTCAAGGTCAAAAGAAGGAAAGAAAAATCTCTTTGTGACAGAAATGAAGAGTGAATGCAAATCAAAGGCTACAGCCACAGAGGAAGTGGACCTGGGTAAAGTCCTTTGAGGAGTAGAGTTTTAGGACCTAAGCTGGAAGAGGAGAGAAGGTCTCAAGACTGTACAAAAGGGGATAGGATAGATCACAGGGTGCCCTGAGGAAAATTGGCAGGCTTAAGGGAACATACCTTCCACAAAACCGAGACTAGAAAATTCTGCCTCCTGCCCAAGAAATTTGATATTTTTAGGAACTGCTGAGGAGAACAGAAGGAAATTAAAGACGTTAGTCAATAATATATGCAAGAGTGAGGTATGGATTTATACTATGCTATGGCTTGGAGACTAAAATGAGGGAAATAGCATAATAGCAAGTTTGATCTTAGGGCCCAGAAAGAATGCAGAAAGCGACTCAGTACGTGGCAGTCCCACATTAAGTTAACTACACCAAAGATGAGTTCATGTTAAAAAAAAAATTATTAGGGGTGTGCAGGGGTGGCTCAGCAAGTGGAGCACCCGACTCTTGATCTTAGGTCTTAATCTCAGGGTCATGAGTTCAACTCCTGTTTTGGACATGGAGCCTACTTAAAATATATATATATATATACACACACCATAGAAGGAATTGTATCATCATCAGGAAGAGACAGCATATGCAATAAACAGGAAAATGTGAACCCCAAAGTTGGGAAAAATAATGGAACAATTGGTATATTATAGCTGTTTAAAAAAAGAACTTTTGACAAAGTATCAGCACATTGAAGTTTTTAAACATAATCAAAGACAAAGGACTACTATCCAGAGTGTACGTGTGTGTGTGCACGTGAGATTCTGATATAGTCTAGAGCTGTATTGGAAGGAGATACATCGTATGGGCCTGTCATTACAGTTTTGTCTCCTCTGACCGACCAATCTTGGACAGGGAATTGATGTGGGGAACTCTCCATATAGGTGGAGACTCAAAAGATTCCTTAGTTTTATTTCAAAAGGAACTAGAAAAAATTCATACACCAGCCTAGTACAGCAGCAAAGGAATCTTGCCATCCAGCTGGGACCGTGAGTGAGGAAAGAGAAAGACACCAGCATGAAATTGAATCCGAGCCAGTTCCGTACGTAATAGAGTGGTTTAAATGCATTCAACCTGTGTGGTGCTAGAACCTTAAGACCAAATATGAACATAAAATCTGTCTGAGACAAGTGAAACACAGAGGCACTGGCAGAATCCAAAAAAAAAAAACACTGCCTATGAGAACATAGTCATCACGCAGGGCACAAAGCAATGCTGATAGATTAGCTCACAACCTAGATTCACAACCACACAAGAAAACGTAAGGTCAAATTCACATACACAACAAAGGAAAATTAGTGCCCCAAGAAATGGCCATAAGAACAATATGATTTATTGTATCTTTGAAATTGTAATGACCAAAAAGAGTGGGAAGCCATAATGATTGCTCTCGTGTGTTCTCAAATATTTGTATGTAGGGGTGGGGTACAGATCATTAGACTGATTGAGATTTTAAGGGAAACCATTGAAAGGACAGAAGGAGAATGGATAACTTCCAAACTCAGAAGAGGAAAAGGAAGAGAGAGAAAAAAAAGAAGAAGCAAAGGAAAAGTGTGCAAAGAAGATGCACATGCACACAAACAAAATGTGTAGAAATAAGTGCAAATATATCAGTAATCATAATTTCTTAAAACTGTAAAATATCCCATTCGATAGATGTTTGTAATTTATTTAACCAGTCTTACAATCATGGACATTTTGAATGTTTTTAAACACAGGTAATATCTTTGTGTAGGGGTGTGTGTGTATAAATATATATAAATATATAACATATACATACATCATTGTATATAATTTCAGACATTTTCTGCTAAACCTATAGGATAAATTCATAGATGTGGAATTGCAGTGTTGTTTTTTTTTTCTTGACACTTGCTGTCAAACCAATCTAACTTGCACCAGAAAAAAGAATGTGTTTCTCTACACCTTGGCCATAGCCATTTACCATTTAAAAATATATATATATGTTTGCCAATCTAATGAATGACAACGGTTTAGGACTATTGTTTAATTTATATTTATATTTTAACTTGAGTTTTAGAGTCATTTGTATTTTCTGCTTCGACATTTCCCTCCCTACAGTCAATTTCAAACCTCACTGCCCAAGCAAACCAATGAAAACCTAAGTCCATTATGTCGTTCTGCTTCAGCAAACCTACCCTTGAGTATCTGGTTCGCTCAGCGAAAAGCTCCCTCTCTGAGGTGACTCCCTGACCCCTCCTCCGTTATGCTGCGGTGCCCCTCCACTTCCGGCCTCAGCCTCAGGTCTGGCTACTACTCCCTCCCTTGCTCTCTCCCTTGCACCACCCTGGCCTTTTCTATCTTCAATGCTGGCCAGGAGAGCTCATGCTTTAGAAAGTTTGTTCTGGCTGGTCGGCTTCTCCCAGCTATCTGCTTGGCTAATTCTCACCCTCTGCAAATCTTTGCTCTGATTTTACCTCTTCAATGAAAGTCTCCCTAAATAACCTGTAAAACTGCAGTTTTCTCTCCGGCACTTATGCCTCGCAATCACCACCCCCTACCTGGCTTTTTTTCCTTTTATTGGTTGTACTATAAATGATATACTATTCACAGTATCCTGTCATTTAGTATATGCTATATAATTTGCTACTTACTATTGTAGTAAAGTTTGCATACTCGTCTCCCTATTACCTTTTCTTGCTCTTTATCATTTTCCTCCATTCAATTGTTAGTTTTTAAAGCACTGATTCATAGAATATTTTTATAAATGAAAAGTGGTCATTTTATTGCTTTATGTGTAGCAGATATTTCTTCTGACTTGGCCATTTGTATTTTGATTTTTCACTTCAGGGCAAAATTTATTGATCTTATGCCTTCTGTTGTTTTTTTGTTTTAGGTTTTGTTTATTTATTTGAGAGAGAGAGAGAACAAGATGGGAAGGAGCAGAAGAACAAGCAGACACTGAGCAGGGAGCCGGATGTGGGGCTCAATCCCAGGACCCCAAGATGATGAGAGATCATGACCTGAGACAAAGTCAGCCACTTAACTGACTGAGCCACCCAGCGCCACTATGCTTTCTGTTCTGTAAGTCATAAGCGAAGAGGTCTTCCCACTCTGTATAAAATATATACACACACACACACACACACATATATATATATACACATATATATTTATACAAACTCACATAAACATATACACAGAACTGTAACATCACTTTGTAGGATTTAAAACACATACACACACAATGTCTTTTGTTTTCATTGATATTGCATTTCTTTTATAGATCAATTTAGAAAAGAAAATATGCTTCTTTGTCATTTTGGTTCTTCCTATTGGAAAATGGTATAGCTCTTTATATATTTAATCTTCTTTGTATAAATTGGATGCATTTAAAGAGTTTGGGGAGGTTTAAATTTATTCAGATATTCTTTATTTGTTATTAAGCTTATTTCCAGGCATTTTACACATTGAGTTGCTGTTAAAAATAAGATTAAAAAAAAATAAGAGTTTTCTTGCATTATCTTTTCTACTGTCTGTTATTCATACATAAGAAAACTATTGATTTATATGTTAATTTTGTACTCAGAAACTTTATTGAATTCTTTAATTTGAAAAATGTTTCAGATACGTGTTTGCGAAGGTATCATGCTGCATTATTTGCAAATAATGAGAGTTCTTATCTCCTTTACAGTTTTTCCTCTCTTTTCTTTCTTGTGAGTTATATCAGATACTACTTCCAAAATAATGTTACATCACAGTGGTGATAGTGAAATTCTTGTCCTCGTCTTAATTATCATGGAAAGACGTCTTTGGGTTGAGATAAAGTACACATTCCATGATATTAGTTTGTCTCTATTCCTGTTTTACTTAGAGACTTTCCAAAAACGGAAAAAAAATGCCTTTTCAGCATCTACAGAGACCGTCATATTAATAGATTTCCTAATATTGAGCCGTGGTAAAAATGTGCATATGAACCTCTCTTGGACAGGTGCTATACTCTTGGCTGATATTTCAGATTATTAAGTTAATATCCACATATCTTTTCCATGTGCTACATTTTTTAATTTTATGGTCAACACTACACTGGTTTCATAAAAAGGTTTGAAAGTTGTGCTTGTCCATCTTCTGCAACAGTTTACATAGCTGTTTCTCCTCTGTCATTTATAGGTTTTATATAGTTCTCTTAGCAAATTATGATTCTGATGCTTGAAGGGAGATGAGTAAGACTTTTTTGCAAACATTATTTCTGATGTAAAAATGTTGGGGTTCAGAGCCAATGACCAAGGAAGAATTCTGGAGACGTCTTTGGTGCAAAAAGGTGGTTTTATTATAGCACAGGGACAGGACCCATGGGCAGAAAGAGTTGCACTGGGGTTGAGACAGGTGACTGGTTATATATGTTCAAGGTGGGAGGCGGTTAGGGATAGCGCAAATCTAAGGAATTTTGGAAGCAAGGCTTCCAGAACTTCGAGGGGGCTAGCTATTGTTAGGAAAAGGTCATTTATTACTGTCTAGTAAAACCCTAGTCATGAGACCCTTCAGATGTATATCGGTGCGCCATATGCTTAGAGAATGATTGCTGATATATATCTTCAGGGATAGAGATAAAGGAAGTTTCCAAAGGAATTTTTATATGTTAAAGTAGACTTACAGGATCCTGGGGAGTTGAGATAATGTTAAGCTGATTGCCTTTTGCCCTTAGCAAAGTATTAGCATCGAGGCAGCTGAGCTCCTAGAGGAATGTCACTGTGCCTGTCTCATGGCTTTGTCAATGGGCTGTAAGCAGAAAGGAAATTTATTTTTTCACTTTTGCCTTTGTTTCCCACATCAATTTCCTCTTTGGAAAAGTGGTCATTTTGTCAGTTTTAATCTGTTACATTTTCTTAGAAAATGATCTATTTTATCAAGGTTTTTCAAAATTTATTTTCTTCAAGTTAAGCAAGTTTTCATTCATAATTTCTTTAATTCTTCTGCATCTATGGTTATTTTCTCTTCTTACATTTATTTTTATACTTGTCTCCTTTTTCCTTGATTAGATTAACTAATAATGTTCCCTTTATATGGCTAATTATTTTTTAAAGAATTGACTCTTAGTTGAGTTAGTCCTACCATTTTTTTCTGTTTTCTTATTCATTGAGGTGTTCTTTACTTCTTTAATGTCTTCTTTATACTCCTTGGTTTTTATTTTTCATCATGTTTCAAACCACTTTAATTAAATGCTTGGCCCTTTAACTTTTCATCTTTCTTATTTATTAATGTGATTATTTAGGGCTTTTCTTTATATAGCACACATAGTTCTGCTTCATTTTCATTATGTTTTTTTCTATGTATTTTCAATTTCAGTTTTGTTTATATCTTTGATATGAGCTGTTTAATTGGTAGGGTTTTTTTCCCTACATTTTAATTAATATGAGATCTCAGTCAGTTTGAAGTATAAGCAGAGAATGTTGTCTATATCCCAAACCATTCCAATTTACTGAGATCTCCTCTGTGACCTAATATTTGGTCAATGTGTATTAATGTTCCTTGAAAATGTGAAAAGAAGGTACATTCTCTGTTTAGATTATAGAATTACAGGTATACACATAAATTTTATTATGTTACTTAGATCTCTATCATTTTCATTTGGCTTATAAAACAAGAAGCAAGACTTCTTTTAATATCTTAATGTGTTCAGTCTATTTCTGTGCTATTGTGTGTTTACCAGTTTATATTTTATTTTATTGTTTTTTAAGATTGTATTTATTTATTTGACAGAGAGAGAGCACAAATAGGGGGAGCAGCCAGCATAGGGAGAGAAAAAGTGGGCCCTCCACTGAGCAGGGAGCTCAATGGAGGGCTCGATCCCAGGACCCTGGGATGATGACCTGAGCTGAAGGCAGACGCGTAACTGACTGAGCCACCCAGGTGCCCCACGAATTTATATTTTAGATGATTGATGCATAGATATTGATGAAAGTCAGACAATCTTTATAGATTGTGCCCATTGCTATCATAAAAAGTGTTTTTATTTGTCTTGTCCAGTATTTTCACTCCGAATTCTACTTGCTTGATATGGAAATGGTGGCCACTATTGTTGTTGTTTTTTTTCCTCTTTGCTTCCTAAAATGCTTTTTTCATCTTTTTTACTGTCTGTTCTTCTTAGTCACTTTGTTCTGGGTGTGTCCTTAATTTATGCTTTGTGAGCTTGATGATGACCTTATAATTTGGGAGGTTTGCTTTCTGTTTTTAGAACATTTAGCAGTTACTTCTGTAATTATAACTGAATATAACATATTTAATATTTTATTTATTTGGGTAGTATCAACTGACTCCACTGTGAGGCCACAAGAAATTAACATATCTTACCTACTTCCTTTCAGGTCTTCTTTCCTTTTTTCTCACTGCTACCAATACAATAGTTGATGTTATTTTCTTGGTTCTTGTATAGTATTTAGGTTTATGACATGAAAAAGACACACTTTGGTTACCTGGTTTGTCAGCTCTTAAATTGATGGATTGACTCTCGGTTATAAAGTGAATTATACTCTTCCCTAACCCTCCACCCACTTCTTTAATTTTGTCCTTGTTGCGTGTATGTGTATTTCCATTCTCTTGGTTTTAGGAGTAATCTTTAAGAGATATTCAAATGGCAGAACTGTTTATATATCACATCTTCAAAAGTGGAAATCCAAAAATAATTTGATATCTCTTTAAAAGCAAATTCATTTTAGACATTTTCCTATAGTCACCAAAGAGTTAACCAAGAATTTTAAGAAGGAATTTAGACAGAGTCAGTCCTGTACAGGACAGAAAAGAATAAGTTGAATGGTATAAGATAACTCAATTCTTACAGAATATTTTCAGTACATAAATTTAAATTGCATCATTAAAGTAGTTATTATGTATAAAATAATGTCGCATGAAAATATTGCAAGGCAAAGATAATATTTGTGAAGTGGAATAAAAATGGTTTGTTTTAGCTTCACCTGCATAGTGCCTAATATAAACACATTTCTGTTTGCTCACTAAAAAGAATTAGTTGAATACACATTCTCTGGACAGTTTGACATACAGTCAAGGGGTACAGTCTGTACTACTTGTCTAACTATACAAACTTTTCAACTTGAGTTAAGTAGAAGAGGCAGTTTCTAATGGGCTTGTCTTTTGCATGAGAACCTCTTTATGTCTCATATAACCCCAGGAGAAAATACCATTGGGGTTACTAGAATTGGAATTAGGACCACCAGAATTGGATGTGAGTTTTATTTGCTGTGTCAGGGAAAATTCAATGTCTATGGGGTGACTGTGGCTATCACAGAAGGAATCCAGTGTCAGTTGCTTAAGAAGTCACATATGGGCAGTCCCAGGATGGACTTTTATATGCATTTAATCAGATCAGCCTACTTCTTGGTGCCCCCCTGGAGTACCTAAGGTTCATAGGCAGGTTTATCATCCACCTCTCTGAGAATGCGTATCACAAGGTTATCTTTACTTCACTGTCTATTATTCATTCATGCATGTGTGACCATAAAAAAAATTTCCAACTGACTATATTATGAAGTAGACATGCAATATCCCACTGGCTCTCTAACACTGCCCAAAAAGAATTCTAGATGTTTCATTACAGAGGCAACATGCTCATAACCAGAGAGGTAGACACAGTTGTGATAAACTGCCCAGCAAGTCACAAGCTTCAACTACCTTGTTTGAAATGTTATCAATACTAATAATATTTACCAAATCACCATCCTAAGTGAGCCAGTCTCCTTCCTACATGCTCACTGAACTCAGTGCTTCCAATGGGGAGATGATTTTCAATCAATATACCCACTGTGTTAGAGCTCCTGCAACTTGGCCCTCAGCCAAGGCTATGCCCAAGACGTTAATTCTGTGTTCCCTCAATGAATTCAGCCTTTCTTAGAGGATGCAGGTATTTAATCACTCATGTCCACACAATACTACTGCGAGCCCTGGGAAGCATTACCACATTTCTGTTTTTGTTTTGTCACTCACTCCCCTGACTGGTTTGTTTTAGAGGTTTAACTGAGCCTTTAGCCTAAAGGCTGTTTCCTTTACACGTGTTCTACAAAAGCATGTAGGAATTTTGCCGAGAGGCAATATAATGAATGTTGAAAATGGGACGGGTTTTAGGGTCAGAGGGACCGGCTGCATTTGAGATCTGACTCTACCACTCACTGAGCAACCGAGGAAAGTTTACTTCACTTCTCAAAATCTTGTTTTTGCATCTGTAAGTGTACACACTACCCTCCAAATTAAATGACTATTTCAAAAATTAGAAATAAAGCCGTCTATCTAGTAGATTTTAAAATATAACTAGTTCTTTTTTTTATGAGTACATACGCATTTAAAGCAAAAGACTCGCACACACAAAACTGTCACTTGTCTATACTATTAAGGAAAAAAAGGAAAGGAAAAATAGTTATTACCATAAGAGAATAAGATACTCCTGGAATTTTTTGTTCTAATATTTAAGTTAATATATTTCATAGGAAACGTCTTTTACAAATTTTGAATGATAGATAACTCAAAGCAACAGTCACCTTCAAGCCTGAGGACTGTGCTGGGTGCCATGAGAAATTCAAGATGCAGTGGAAGGGCCTTGCCCTCAATGGCCATATGTTCCAATGTTGTGAGACCGTACAAGGAATGAAGGCATTATAAACACAACATCATGAAAACTACCTGAGAGGAATTGAGAGTGCTTTGCAATTTTAATGAAAGAATCCACATCTGGTTGGGGGAAAAATTAGGAAGAACTTCAGAAAGGAGGAGATCTTTGAATTGGATCTAGCAAGATAACCTCCATGTGGGGATAAAGAAAAGGCATTCTGGGAGAATAAAATAAAAATAAATGTAGCTGCCAGTTGTTGACATTCTCCTACCTGCCAGAATTTTTAATAAATATTTTTAAACATTTAGTTGCTAAAATCTTCCTGTGAAGTAATTATATCCTTTTAATAAAATAGAGAACCAATGTATAGAGAGGGTAAGTTACTTAAGGTGAAACAACTAGTAAATGAATTTAATCTTGTTGAATTACAATCTGTCTGATTCTAAAGTCGCTCTAGGAACACCATACTAGGTAGCCTGGAGATAAGTATGGTACATAAGTATGGTATGTACCATGCTTATCTCCAGGCAACCTACATACTGAAGAAATTAGGTGGTAGTTCATTTCCAAGTTAAGGCTGGAACCATGTGGTAGGGTCAGATAGAAGAAAGCTTTGGTTGAAAAAATAGGATTTATTTTTAAAAT
This sequence comes from Callorhinus ursinus, assembly GCF_003265705.2. Lineage (NCBI taxonomy): Eukaryota > Metazoa > Chordata > Mammalia > Carnivora > Otariidae > Callorhinus > Callorhinus ursinus. Next base: position 20,077,697 of record NW_027397067.1, on the reverse strand, counting down.
GAAGAGAACTCTTGGAAGTATGAAACAAGTGAAAATTTGCCTTGAATTTTAATATGACTGTGTTGTTTAGAATAGGGACAGTGAAAAAATTAAAGATAAATAATTATTTCGGAAGCTAGTGCTGTAGTTAGAGGAACTAGCTTGGAAATAAGAAATATTATCTAAGAATTACTGGATTATCTAAAAAACTATTGGATATAGAAACTAATTGAGTATTGTTTAAAAAGAAAAAAAAGATAAATCAAAGGTTGCTGTTGTATAATAAAGAATTTGATTGGCATTTATCTCTATTTCCTGGAAGGGAAACTCTAAATCCTTGGAATTTCCGAAGTAATAGGAGTATCTCTGTGATTCGTGAGCCTCTGGGATCACACTTGAATTTATGCAAGAGATGAGATGATTCAGCATTTGGACTACTCACCAGAAAGATCAACCAGGTAAACAGAGACTTGGGACTGGAGATTGAGTTCTGTCACAGCCAGTGATTCAATCATGCCTCCATAATGAAATTCCAATAAAAAGTCTGGATGCTGAAGCTCAGTGGGGCTTCCTAGCTGGTGAACACATTGCAGGAAAGTGACATGAACCTATTCCATAAGACAGCACAGAGGTTCTGCTTTCAGAACCCTCCTGGACCTTGTCCTTTGAGTCTCTTCATTTTTTACTGGTCCTGATTTATATAATTTACAATAAAAGTATAATCATAAGTATAGCACTTTCCTGAGTTCCCTGAATCTTTCTAGCAAATTATAGAACCTGAGGGGGGGTCTTAAGAACCCCTGAATTTGTATGCAGTTGGAAAGAAGTGTATGAAACCTGGGGATCCCTAAAATGTAGCTGGTGTTTGAAGTGAGGGTACTCTTGTTGGAGACCATGCGGTTTCACCCGTGGAGTCTGACACAGGTTAAACCAAGTGGTTAGTGTCAGAATTGTACTGCAGTATACCAGGTGGTCGTGACACAGTGGTTGCTCAGAAATCTTAAGCTTAACTGAGAAGAAGACAATGATAAAGATAATAGCACAAGTAGAGAGATCATCTGGAATTGTACTCCAAGGTATTGAAGATAATTAGAAGATTTCTAGAAATGGAAAGCTACAGCTTATTATTAGCATTGGTTTTCTAGGAGTTGCTTCAACAAAATACCAGACTGGGCGGCTTAAACAACACGAGTTTATTTTCTCACAGTCCTGGAGACGAGAAGTGTTAAGGTCAGGGTGTCAGAGAAGTGTTAAGGTCAACCATGTCTTAGTCAGCAGTGTCTTAGTCTGTTCAGGCTGCTATAACTAAATGTCACAGACTCAGTGACTTATAGACAATAGAAATTTGTTTGTTACAGCTCTGGATGCTGGAAGTCGAAGATCAGGGTGTCAGCATACTTGGGTTCTGATAAACACCATCTTCTGGGCTGCAGACTGTTGACTTCTTGCCCTGTCCTCACATGGTGAAAGGAGGAAGCAAATTCTCTGGAGTGTCTTTTTTAAGGGCACTAATGAAATTCATGAGGGCTTTCATGACCAAATTTCCTCCCTGAAGCTCCACCTCCTAATATCATCACTTTGGGGGTTAGGATCTCAACATATGCATTTGGGATAGGGGGCACTTTAGGACCACAGCATAGCATTGGGATCTTCCTCTTTGCCTTGGCTTGCAGATGGCCACCTTCTTGCCCTGTCTTCACATGGCTTGCCTTTTCTGTCCCATGCATTCTGGTGTTTCTTCTTGTATTTATAAGAACGAGTCCCATTGGATTAGAGACCCACCCTAACAGGGTCATTTTAATTTAATCACCTCCCTAAAGACCTTATCTCTAAATATGATTATATTCTCAGGTTCTGAGAGTTGGGACTTCAAGTTGGGGCTGGGGGTGTGAGACACAATTCAGTCTATAGCACTGTAGTCTTGAGAATCATCCATAATATAAGGTATCGTTGAAATACCTAAATATAAGGTATTCTGTTGAAAACAGAAGATTGGAAGAAGTTGCTTAGAGAACAAATATAAAAGGGAACATAGGTAAAGGCTAATAAAATACTTGGGAATCCCATGTAACAAATTACATGAAGCCAGAAATTGGAAATCTAAGAATACTTTAAGATCAAAAGGGCAGGAATGACGACAAAATGCTTCACTATTAAATACCAGTCATGGATGCAATTGGTTGGTTGGTTACTCAGCTAGTGAGAACATATTACTGTGGCCACTGCAACAATTACCTAAGTGTTGAGGAAAGAGGCTAACTTGGAAGGCAGCCTCCCCAAAAGTGGATAGGGATGGAAACAAAGAATAGTGGGTACAAAAGAATACAAAATGAATGACTATAAGAATATCTGTTTCATGAAGTCTTTTATTAAAAACTGGCCTCTGATCCAAACTTGGAGGGTCAGCTAACTGCCTATCTGAATATCTCTGGTGTCCTAGGCATCTAAAAATAGCTACCTACCTACATATATACATACAACAGCCTCCTCACCTTCCTCCTAAGGTCAAAAAAAAAAATTTCTCATTGACTTTGCTTGAACTCAAGAGCACTTGAGAAGAAAAAGGGGAAATAGAAATAAAATTTCAAATAGGCTGAGCATTTATGTGTATAAATAGAAGTACTACTAACTCTTTTATATTTCAGTTATAAAACTGTAGCAAATAATCTAGAAAGGAGAGATCCTTTCATTGGATCTCTAGGTATTAAAAGACACTGAGAAGTGAATAGTCTCTAGTTACGTACTCTGTCATTGAATATAGTCATTGACAGGAGCACAGCAATTTAAATCAGTACTCAGTAAGTGATTGGACAGATCCAAACTCAGTTAAGAAAAATGCATGATTTAATAAGCTCTAAAGCTATAGATTTTGCTAAAGAGAACTGTAGTTGGATCATAGCAGTGAGTACATGAAACAACTTTTAGTAGATTATGTTCTTCTAAAATGCTTTACAATGGTGTTTGTTTTCTGGGTGTTTTCCCCAAGCAAAACTATTGCATTTACCCTACCCTTGAACTGCTTCTATTCAGCCCACAGAACCAGTCGAGGTTAATTCAGAAACAGAAAATGATGCCACAGTGCCACGCTCAGGATGAAGTTCAATATATATATTTGTTCATTTTATTTTAATCAAAGGAAATAAAAGGTAACACTATACCATCGTTAACAGTATAGAATTCCTTTCCAACAAAACAAATGAATCTTGTCTGTTCCACTGTACCAAAAGACCTAACATTCTCTTTGAAAATCAGAAGAATGAGGAACTAAACCTCCTGGTTACTATTCCATTGTTTTGGCTGACACTATCCCTAGAATGTTACATGTTCATCTTTATAAACAAGAATATCATATTGAGGCAGTAACAGTGAACAGAATCTGTATTCTAAGTTAGCTGGGAGATGGGGCTCTCGTTTTCTTCTCTAACAGATAATATAATTTCCCACAACAGTGTACACGCTTCTTAAAAAATGAGACATCTTTAGAAGGCAAATGTCTCTTCTCACTGGGTCATTTGATGCCTTTCCAAAAGCTGTAGCTCTTCGTGGATTTTTATGACCTCCATATTCTGCACGTACCATGTTTATCCACCTTCTTGAATCATATTTAGTCATTTGGTCTTAAGCAATCGTGGAGGAACTGGGTGAGGATAGGAATGTTTAAAAAATTTCTCTGCTATAAACTCATGAATAGTGTTTGTCGTCATGACTATTGTAATGCAGTGATTTTAAAGTGAGACAGAAGCTGCTGTTTTGTTTTTGTGGAACTATTTTTCTTAGATGAAGAGATAAAACTAAGGATGAGGGATTCAAAATATGGCTCACTTTACTAAGCTGGCAAAGCACAGCATTTAAAGCGGTTTTGGGAAGAAGAATGGTGGTGGAAATACCATTAAACCACTAAAATGACAGGCATTGTATTATGTTTGTCTATACACATGTGTACTTTTCTGGTTAAGAAGTCCCACATTTTGAACAGCTTCTCAAGAGAAATCTGTACTTTTAAAAATGTGACAGCTGAGTTACTGACTTTTCTTATTTCAGGTCACATCTAAAAGCACAAAAATGGTGCATTTATTCTTTGTATTTATTTAACATTTATTGAGTTCTTATCATGCCACCCCACTCCTCAGGAACCTGCAATTTAGTGGAACAGATGGTAATTATAATACTAGGGTTATATGAATGCTAAAGGATAATGCTTTTTAAAAGATAAAAAAGCATGGCTTTCAAAAATGTACCATGAACACATGTAAAAGATTTTATTAAATTCATTAATGAGGGAATGAGTAAGATGTTACAACCAGTTCAGAGCAGAATTTTCAAAAAATACTACACAACTGTAGGCAATCAGGAATGCTAAAACTAATCTATCAATCAATGCAAACTGGTTTTTCCACGGGGCAATAGTCAATTGCATTCTACTAGGACCCAATATTTTTGCATTTCCCAAAAAGAATCGTTTACGTTATATTTTGTCTTTTTAAAAAAAAATTAGTTGAGAGAGAGAGAGCAGAGCAGGAGGGGCAGCGGGAGAGGAAGAGAGAATCTCCAGCAGATTCCATGTTGAATACGGAGCCTGGCGTAGGGCTCAATCTCACGACCCTGAGATCATCACGTTCCTGAGATCACGACCCGAGCCCCAACCAAGAGTCAGACTCTTAACTGACTACACCACCCAGGAACCCCTCATTATGATTAGTCTTAAATAGTTCAGAGACAGTGAAAAGCACAGATAACCTAGAATGGTACACTGTAAAGGATACCAGCGATCATCCCCTTCCCCCATTCTAGATCTGTCTTGTTTTTTCCTGCCATGAATTTGCAGAAAAATCATGATAAAATTTTTTTTCTGTGAGAAAAAAAGTAAGTAAGATTTGACTGAAGGAATTAAAATACGTTTCCACACAAATAATACATGAAAATTGAGGAATGAAAATGAGTCAGATAGGAAAAGGGAAGGTGAAGGGCCCATAAAGCAGATTTAACAACATCTATGGCACGAACATTGTCATTGGGTTTGTCTGACGTCTGCACAGCTGTGTGAAGCTGCTAGATGGCAATGAAAATGTAATTTAGAGTCTTGTTTGGAACGAACAATTCTGAGGTCCCAGGGAAGGAATTGGAGTTTTTATGATTTTCCAAAGTATTTCTGATAGTAGAAGAAGTGCACTTCAATGCTTGAGGGAGTCTGAGTGTGTACCCTGGGGTTTCTCAATGAAAAAGTCAAACTTATCTAGAATCATTTGTTTTATCTTAAAATTTTATGTTATGGTTTTTAATTTGAAAACTTGAGATTATAATTTATTGAGTAACGTTTATTGTGTCTGAGGCACAAGAGGCAGACAACGTATGGGTGCTGAATTTGGCTGAACGGACATTCCAGGAAGGCATCTCAGGCTTTGAGTCACAGACTTTCTGGGCACATGCTTTTGTTTCTGGGGATACACAGGCTTTTCCATTTGAGATGCATAACAGATATTTACAACAGGCTGCTAAGAGTGTTTCTTATGGAAGTAACATGGTTAGCTTGTTGGGTTTTTGGTTTTGTTTTATTTTTTGCTTGACGGAAGTTCCTAGCAATTCCATGAAAAGAGAACTTGGATCAGCACTGATAGGAAGCAGACTGTAGAGGCAGCTCAGAAGATAGGGTGGGAAGGCAGGGACTAAGGTGGTGTCAGCTCAAGTGCAAAGGAAAAAGCTATATTAAAGAGCTAATTAGAATTTTCTAACCAACTGGCTGCAGGGGAGAAGACAGAAGGGGCAAATATATAGATATGTTGCCAGTGGAACCAGAGTTGGCTATTGAACAAGAGTTGGTGAAGGATTTACAGACACAGTCATCTGAGAACCAAATCCTAGGTTTCTTGGGCTATTCATAGATCTTTTCTTTGATCTGTTTAGGTAGATCTGTAAAAGACCAGGCTGCTTTAGAATTTCTTTTTACCTGAGATTCACATAAGCTTTGCACTTGAACAGGGTAACAGCTTAGTTGCCTTTTTGAGACCCTAAGGGACATGAGATGAACTTCTTTGCATGATCAAAAGGCATCATCTGCTCCATCATCTGCTCCATGTGCATCTGTGAATAAGTCTTCCATGATTAAGTTCTAATAAGGAAACATTTCCATGTTCCTACTGGGATAAAATAAAGTTCATGGTAATATTACCATTGTCGTTGAAGGGGTTAATGGGAGTGTACAAAGCCAAGCAATACTTAAACTTACCTGCCTATAAAATAAGTCTCCAATCTGGCATTGTAGCAAAGAGATCTTGTAAAAAACTTCTTTTAAGTCCCTACATAACTGAGCTTTTAGAAATGCAACATAGGACCTTTCAGAGATAAGTTATATAATTACAGAGAAAACTAGATATATATGTATATATATATAAGTATAAGAAACATATATGTATATATGTTTCATTGGGTGACAGCCGGTAGAACCCAAGAGGAGAGATTCTGTGCTGAAGTAATTGTGCTTTCTGAGTACCAGAAACACACACACACACACACACACACACACACACACACACACACTAGTGTTTCTAGACCGAGAGGTACAGACCTGGCTTTAAGAGCGCTAGGACACAAATCCCACCCCTCTTGTATTCCAGGAGGCTGGTCTGGTTTAAAGGGCATCTGAGGGAAATTATCATAATTTCTTTAATACCATCTGGTCCTGAACTTTCCCACAAGTCTGGTCATGGAGGCATTTCCCAAGGAGCTCTGCTTTGGGTATTTATAACCATCTGACTTCTAGGAAAAAGCCAAGGAATTGACAGAGAAACAAAGAATACCCTAAAGACACGAACCAGACTGTAATGCTGCACATTTCTTATGACAACATAATATATTAGAACAGAGTGGGTTTGCTTGGATAACAATCAGAAATTTGGAAAAACAATGGCTCTGTTAGCATACACAGGCTTCACCCTACCATGGAGCCTGTTTTTCTTAGCACACAGTGGATTTAACGTTATGGCCTGAATGGATATTCCCAGCTCGGTTGATTTCTCATGAGCACATATATTCACATGCCCCAGACAAGATCATTTCCAGTTTTCAGCACTTGGAGTTCTGGGAAGGGAGAGCTAAATTATGTGAGAGCACTCCCAGTGGGGGAGCATGTAGAGATAGTTGTTCTAGAAGCAATAAAGCGAGGGCAATAAAGGGAATTGAAGGTTAGGCAAGTTTGAGGCCTCAGACATTGTGTTCAATTAATTATAACAGAAGGGCCTTAGCACTGATTCTAGCTGAAATCTTCAGTATATAGTGGCTGGAGAGAGGGAACACAAGCAGGGGGAGTGGCAGAGGGAGAAGCAGGCTTCCTGCTGAGCAGGGAGCCCGAGGCGGGACTCGATCCCAGGATCCTGGGATCATGACCTGAGCCAAAGACAGACGAAGAAGCTCTTATTTTCATATAAAATATTAACACCTCAAAACAACATTAATGAGTATATTCTGGACACTGGAAATACAAAAGCGAGGACACAGACCTTTCTCTCATAGAGCTCCCAGTCTTTCCACGGATTTCTTATGGATTGACAACAGAAATAAAACTAGAGAATATGTATACCCATAACCACTAAGGTAACTTTTCAGGGAGAAGGATGAAAGAATATCCAAGAGAAATAAGATATTCTAAATAAAAGCTTATGCAACTCTTATTTCTAGCTGCTAATGTTTTCTCCACCAAATTTTTTTTTAAGATTTTATTTATTCATTTGAGAGAGAGAGACAGAGGGAGAGAGAGAGTGAGAGAGAGCACACAAACAGGGAGAGGGAGAAGCAGGCTCCCGGCTGAGCCAGCCTGGAGCCCAGTGCGGGCCTCCATCCCAGGACCTGGAGATCATGACCTGAGTGGAAGGCAGACGCTTAACCATCTGAGCCACCCAGATTTTTCAAACTGCCACCTCCCCTTAATAAGAAACTTTTATTTTGATCATTCGGTTTCCATGGTTGATGTGAGCTGATTTATAACATTCAGCTGGCTATAAAAGAAGTGGCTACTGGATTCTCCTTAATAGCTCTACGTCCAACCCTATGCAGGAACCATTTCTAACTTCCTAGTATCAGTCTCCGCATCTGCAAAATGGGTTTAACAATATATTTACCTAATGGATATTTAAAATAAAATAAGTATCCCAAAGGTAAATATATAAAAACCACAAAGAAGAATAGTTTATTCATAGTAAGCTATTAGTAAATGTCAGCAACTATTATTGCTCAGCAGGCTATTTTGGTTTCCTAAAGACTCTGGGATCCCCCTCGCCCCCCAACCCCGCTCTTTACTCCTATCTGTGGTGTGAAGAGCTGAATCGAGCAATAGCTTATGCTTCTCACATGGGAGGGGCTGACCTAGCAACAATCCTCAGCACGGACATTGGGACTCTTTTCTCCTTCCTCATCAGGTCTGGTGGGAGGCAAAGAGCTGAGTAGCAGACACACTGTGTGCATTGGAACTTTTACTTGGGTGGGGATTTCCAAGGTCTGTACAGGAGGGTAGGTGTGAACACATGCATTTCTGTTCTCAATACGCTAAGTCTCTTGTCCAGTTGACTTTGATGCTCCATCTGCTCATACTTTTTTGTCAGATTTCTCAAATCACACAGAACTTGGGAGCAGGAAGCAGCCAGAGAAGGAAGGGTGATTTTCATTCAGCCCCTTCAAAAATCTCTGTATTGTTCATAGCCCGAACAGATCGTTCATAGCGTGAACGATGAACACTACTAATAGTGTCGGTGAGGAATAAAAGCTCTCTTATTTGTCTATTGCCATAAAATATTTAATGGTCCCATTAAGCAGCTTCCTCTGGCTATCCTGTGTCCTACCTCGAGCTAGGCCTGGCGGGCAATAAGGTGGATGTCACTGAAAGTCCAGCAGACGCCATGGTGTATGTGTGTGCGCATGCGTGCGCGCATATGCGCGCGTGCCCATGGGTCGAAAGGAGTAGGAATAAAATATTAGAAATCAAGTTCTGGGAAGAATGGACTCAAGCTTTAGCTTAGATCAGAATCCCTAGAGGGCTTGTTAAAACAAGATCGCTGGGCTCCAATCTCAGAACTCCTGACCGCATAGGTCTGGGGTGGGGCCTCAGTGTGACTGCCCAACAAGGCCCCTGAGACTGTCTCTGTCAGTCCGGGATCATGCTTTGAGAGTCACTACGTCAGAACTATTTACAATAATGGTGTGAGTGCACAGCAAAAGTACGTGTAACCTCTCTCTGTAATTGTAGGATCAATCCAATGGACAGCTTTGAATTGGAAAATACCATAGCCAAAACAAAAAATTCAGTGAATGGGCTCAAAATTCGGATGGAGACAACAAAGGAAAGAATCTGTGAACTGAAAAATGGACTAGAAATTAGCCAATCTGAACAAAGAGAGAAAAATAGAAAGAAAAATTATTGAACAGTGCCTCTAGGACCGACAGTATTGTACCAAAAGATTAAAAAAAAAAAAATCTAACAGATCATCTGAGTCCCAGAGGAAGAGAAAGTGGGCAGGGCTGAAAAAGTGGTCCAAAAATATTGGCTGAAAACCCCCTACTTTTTTTTTTTTTTACTTGATGCATTTTGGAGCTGTTATTAAGTCCATTGACATTTAGCATTATGTCCCTGGATGAATTGACCACTTTGTCATTAGGAAGTGTCCCTTTTTATTACTGGTAATTTTATTCCCTCTAGAAGCGACTTTGATACTAATATAACCACACCAGCATTTTTCAAATTAACATCAGTATGACATATCTTTTTCCAACTTTTACCTTTAACCTTTTTACATTTTAAATGCTCCCTTATAAGGAGCATACAGTTGGAGCATGCTTTTTGTCCAATCTGCAATCTAGTGCTTTTAAATCAGTTCTTTTGACATTTGCATTTAATGTGACTTGGATATGATTTGTACCCCTATAAATATTCCAAAACTTTGTCCTGGGACATAGTTAAGTTACTGGGAAATAGGTTGATCCTTTCATGTCTTGCTTTTAAGCTTTAGTAAATAGGACAATAGTGCAGTCAGTTTTGTGTTAATTCTGCCCCACGATATGGGCAAAATCCTTTTGTCTACCTAATACAGTGAATTATAAGGTTTGGTACTCTGGTAGTAAAAGAAAATGTTCTAAACCATTTGGGAGCTCCAAATATTGTTCCCTCTAATCCTCTTGAGCAGTTCGTTTCTTAATTTTGTATAGTTTCTTCACATGCATGTGCTGATCAGTACTCAGTTGATGATTTGGAGGAAATGCTCTGGAAGTCTCTGGAATTTTCTCTTTCCAATTTTCTGTCTCTGTCTTCTTCCTTGTGAACTCAGCTTCCTCAGCCTCCTTATACTCCCAGATCTGTCTCCTCAGTTCAGGGAAATGAGCAAATCCTGCCTGGGTTCTTCCTTATTGTGCCATTGTCTAGGAACTGGAAACATTCTCCAGGTAGTAAACTGGGACAATTTAGATTTTTCTTTATTTGTTTTCTGACTCTAAGTGAGCATTATCTTTTATTGCCTGATGTCATATACTTGGTCCACTATTTTATTTTTATTTTTTTTCAGCTGGGAGGGTAAATCTGGTCCCTGTTATCCTACATTGGCTAGAAGTGGAAGTCCCATTACTCATTTTTGAATGAGTATAGTTCTATTTCTACTATTTGTTCAGGAATAATTTACAGAGTAGCCCTAAAGTGAACAGATTATCCAAGCAGGTTAATACAGCTCAAAATTAAGCGTCCCGTTTATCGTTTGCTAGATTACTGAATTTATTTTACTTATGCTCTATTGACTTTGATCAGGAGCTAGTATTTTCTATTTCTTCCTAACTTTACTTCATATCCAGACTCCTCCCATATAGGAGCACAGATTTCAAAGAAACCTACATCCCAGAGGGATGTTTATTACTTCAGTCCACCCACACTCCCTTAGGATTCTCACTTATTTTTAGAGAATTTTATACTTCATTCAAGATGTGAAGATATTCATTTATTTTGGCTTTCAGCAGCCTTCCTCAATTCATCTAAATTTCAGAATGTTTGGCAGGTATTCTTCATAGAATTTAGTTTAAGGAAGTAGAATTTTTCCATCCTCACTGCAAATAGAATTTTCTTTTAATTTTTTTCTTTTTCTCCTTCACTTTCTCTATTTCTGTTCTTTTGGGTTGGTTTCCACGAGGGTCATAGATTTCACAAGTACATTCACGGAAAGCCCTACCTTTGTTAATGAAGCTGTAAATCTCTCATTCCTCCAAGTCTAGAACCTCAGCCACCTATTTTTTTATTTTTTTCATTTTATTTTGTTATGTTAATCACCATACATCATTAGTTTTTGCTGTAGTGTTCCACGATTCACTGTTTGCATATGACACCCAGTGCTCCATTCAATACATGCCCTCTTTAATACCCATCACCAGGCTAACCCATCCCCCCATCCCATCCCCTCTAGAACCCTCAGTATGTTTCTCAGAGTCCATAGTTTCTCCTGGTTCATCTCCCCCCTTGACCTCCCGGCCTTCATTCTTCCCTTCCTACTATCTTCTTCTTTTTTTTTTTTTAACATATAATGTATTATTTGTTTCAGAAGTACAGATCTGTGATTCAACAGTCTTACACAGTTCACAGCACTCACCATAGCACATACCCTCCCCAATGTCTATCACCCAGCCACCCCATCCCTCCCACCCCACCCCCACTCCAGCAACCCTCAGTTTGTTTCCTGAGATTAAGAATTCCTCATATCAGTGAGATCATATGATACATGTCTTTCTCTGATTGACTTATTTTGCTCAGCATAATACCCTCTAGTACCATCCACATTGTTGCAAATGGCAATATTTTTTTGATGGCTGCCTAATATTCCACTGTATATATATATATATATAGCACATCTTCTTTATCCATTCATCTGTCAATGGACATCTTGGCTCTTTCCATAGTTTGGCTATTGTGGACATTACTACTATAAACATTGGGGTGCATGTACCCCTTTGGATCATTACATTTGTATCTTTGGGTTAAATACCCAGTAGTGCAATTGCTGGGTCATAGGGTAGCTCTAATTTCAACTTTTTGAGGAACCTCAATACTGTTTTGCAGAGTAGCTGCACCAGCTTGCATTTTCACCAACAGTGTAGGAGGCTTCCCCTTTCTCTGAATCCTCTCCAACATCTATTGTTTCCTGGCTTGTTCATTTTAGCCATTCTGACTGGTGTGAGGTGATATCTCATTGAGGTTTTGATTTGGATTTCCCTGATACCAAGTGATGTTGAGCACTTTTTCATGTGTCTGTTGGCCATTTGGATGTCTTCTTTGGAAAATGTCTGTTCATGTCTTTTGCCCATTTCTTTATTGGATTATTTGTTATTTGGGTGTTGAGTTTGATAAGTTCTTTATAGATTTTGGATACTAGTCCTTTATCTGATATGTCATTTGCAATTATCTTCTCCCATTCTGTCAGTTGTCTTTTGGTTTTGTTGACTGTTTTCTTTGTTGGGCAAAAGCTTTTTATCTTGATGAAGTCCCAATAGTTCATTTTTGCACTTGCTCTCCTTGCCTTTGGTGATATTTCTAGGAAGAAGTTGCTGCGGCTGAGGTCAAAGAGGTTGCTACCTGTGTTCTCCTTTAGGATTTTGATGGATTCCTGTCTCACATTTCGGTCTTTCATCCATTTTGAGTCTATTTTTGTGTGTGGTGTAAGGAAATGGTCAGGTTTCATTCTTCTGCATGTGGCTGTCCAATTTTCCCAACACCATTTGTTGAAGAGACTGTCTTTTTTCCATTGGACATTCTTTCCTGCTTTGTCAAAGATGAGTTGACCAAAGAGTTGAGGATCCATTTCTGGGCACTCTATTCTGTTCCATTGATCTATGTGTCTGTTTTTGTGCCAGTACCATACTGTCTTGATGATGACAGCTTTGTAATAGAGCTGGAAGTCCGGAATTGGGATGCCACCAGCTTTGCTTTGCTTTTTCAACATTCCTCTGGCTAGTTGGGGTCTTTTCTGGTTCCATACAAATTTTAGGATTATTTGTTCCATTTCTTTGAAAAAAAAGTTGATGGTATTTTGATAAGAATTTCATTAAATGTGTAGATTGCTCTAGGTAGCATTGACATCTTCACAATATTTGTTCTTCTAGTCCATGAGCATGGAACGTTTTTCCATTTCTTTGTGTCTTCCTCAATTTCTTTCATGAGTATTTTATAATTTTCTGAGTACAGATTCTTTGCCTCTTTGGTTAGATTTATTCCTAGGTATCTTATGGTTTTGGGTGCAATTGTAAATGGGATCGACTCCTTAATTTCTCTTTCTTCTGTCTTGTTGTTGGTGTATAGAAAATGACACTGATTTCTGTGCATTGATTTTATAGCCTGCCACTTTACTGAATTCCTGTATGAGTTCTAGCAGTTTTGGGGTGCAGTCTTTTGGGTTTTCCACATAAAGTATCATATCATCTGCAAAGAGTGAGAGTTTGACTTCTTTGCCAATTCGGATGCCCTTTATTTCTTTTTGTTGTCTGATTGCTGTAGTTAGGACTTCTAGTACTATGTTGAATAGCAGTGGTGATAGTGGACATCCCTGCCGTGTTCCTGACCTTAGGGGGAAAGCTCTCAGTTTTTCCCAATGGAGAATGATATTTGCTGTGGGTTTTTCATAGATGGGTTTTATGATATTGAAGTAGGTACCCTCTATCCCTACACTCTGAAGAGTTTTGATCAAGAAAGGATGCTGTACTTTGTCAAATGCTTTTTTTGCATCTATTGAGAGGATTATATGGTTCTTGTTCTTTCTTTTATTAATGTATTGTATCACATTGATTGATCTGTGGATGTTGAACCAACCTCAGAGCCCAGACCACGTGGTTGTGGTGAATAATCCTTTTAATGTACTGTTGGATCCTATTGACTAGTATTTTGGTGAGAATTTTTGCATCCATGTTCATCAGGGATATTGGTCTGTAATTCTCCTTTTTGATGGGGTCTTTGTCTGATTTGGGGATCAAGGTAATGCTGGCCTCATAAAATAAGTTTGCAAGTTTTCCTTCCATTTCTATTTTTTGAAACAATTTCAGAAGAATAGGTACTAATTCTTCTTGAAATGTTTGGTAGAATTCCCCTGGGAAGCTATCTGGCCCTGGGCTCTTGTTTGTTGGGAGATTTTTGACTACTGCTTCAATTTCCTTAGTGGTTATAGGTCCGTTCAGGTTTTCTATTTCCTACTGGTTCAGTTTTGGTAGTTGATACATCTCTAGGAATGCACCCATTTCTTCCAGGTTATCTAATTTACTGGCATAGAGTTGCTCATAATATGTTCTTATAATTGTATTTCTTTGGTGTTGTTTGTGATCTCTCCGCTTTCATTCATGATTTTATTTATTTGGGTCATTTCTCTTTTCTTTTTGATAAGTCTGGCCAGGGGCTTATCAATCTTATTAATTCTTTCAAAGAACCAGCTCCTAGTTTCGTTGATCTGTTCTACTGTTCTTTTGGTTTCTATTTCATTGATTTCTGCTCTGATCTTTATTATTTCTCTTCTCCTGCTGGGTTTAGGCTTTATTTACTGTTCTTTCTCCAGCTCCTTTAGGTGTAGGGTTAGTTTGTGTATTTGAGACCTTTCTTGTTTCTTAAGAAAGGCTTGTATTGCTATTTACTTTCCTCTTAGGACCGTCTTTGCTGCATCCCAAAGATTTTGAACAGTTGTGTTTTCATTTTCATTTGTTTCCATGAATTTTTTTAATTCTTCTGTAATTTCCTGGTTGACCCATTCATTCTTTAGTAGGATGCTCTTAAGCCTCCATGTATTTGAGTTCTTTGTTCTTTCCAACTTTCCTCTTGTGAATGAGTTCTAGTTTCAAAGCACTATGGTCTGAAAATATGCAGGGAATGATCCCAAACTTTTGGTACTGGTTGAGACCTGATTTGTGACCTAGGATGTGAACTATTCTGGAGAATGTTCCATGGGCACTAGAGAGGAATGTGTATTCTGTTGCTTTGGGATGGAATGTTCTGAATATGTCTGTGAAGTCCATTTGGTCTTTATTTCCTTGTTGATCTTTTGCTGAGATGATCTATCCATTTCAGTGAGGGGGGTGTTAAAGTCCCCTACTATTATTGTATTGGTGTGGATGCATTTCTTTGATTTTGTTATTAACTGGCTTATATAATTGGCTGCTCCCATGTTAGGGGCCTAGATATTTATAATTGTTAGATCTTCTTGTTGGACAGACCCTTTAAGTATGATATAGTGTCCTTCTTCATCTCTTAATATAGTCTTTGGTTTAAAATCTAATTTGTCTTGTATAAGGATTGCTACCCCAGCTTTCTTTTGTTGTCCATTAGCATGGTAAGTGGTTTTCCACCCCCTCACTTTCAATCTAGGGGTGTCTTTGGGTCTAAAATGAGTCTCTTGCAGACAGCATATCGATGGGTCTTGTTTTTTAATCCAATCAGATAGCCTGTGTCTTTGATTGGGGCATTTAGCCCATTTACATTCAGGGTAACTATTGAAAGATATGAATTTAGTGCCATTGTATTGCCTGTAAGGTGACTGTTACTGTATATTATCTGTGTTCCTTTCTGGTCTATGTTACTTCTAGGCTCTCTCTTTGCTTAGAGGACCCCTTTCAATATTTCTTGTAGGGCTGGTTTTGTGTTTGCAAATTCTTTTAGTTTTTGTTTGTCCTGGAAGTTTTTTATCTGTCCTTCTATTTTCAATGACAGCTTCGCTGGATATAGTATTCTTGGCTGCATATTTTTCTCGTTTAGTGCTCTGAAGATATCATGCCAGTCCTTTCTGGCCTGCCAGGTCTCTGTGGATAGGTCTGTTGCCAATCTAATGTTTCTACCATTGTAGGTTTCAGACCTCTTGTCCCGACCTGTTTCAAGTTTTTCTCTTTGTCTCTGAGACTCGTAATTTTACTATTAGATGTCAGGGTGTTGACCTATTTTTATTGATTTTGAGGAGGTTCTCTGTGCCTTCTGGATTTTGATGCCTGTTTCCTTCCCCGGATTAGGGAAGTTCACTGCTATAATTTGCACCAACATATCTTCTGCCCCTCTCTCTCTTTCTTCTTCTTCTGGGATCCCAATTATTCTAATATTGTTTCATCTTATGCTATCACTTATCTCTCGAATTCTGCCCTCATGATCCAGTAGTTGTTTATCTCTCTTTTTCTCACCTTCCGTATTCTCCAAAATTTGGTCTTCTATATCACTAATTCTCTCTTCTGCCTCATTTATCTGAGCAGTTAGGGCGTCCATTTTTTATTGCACCTCATTAATAGCCTTTTTTATTTCAACTTGGTTAGATTTTAGTTCTTTTATTTCTCCAGAAAGGGTTTCTCTAGTATCTTCCATGCTTTTTTCAAGCCCAGCTAATATCTTTATAATCATCATTCTGAACTCTACATCTGACATCTTACTAATAATGTCCATATTGATTAGGTCCCTGGCAGTCAGTACTGCCTCTTCTTTTTTTTTGAGGTGAGTTTTTCTGTCTTGTCATTTTGTCCAGAGGAGAACAGATGAATGAGAGAACACAATGCTAACAGGGTAAAAACGACCCCAGAAAAATATACACTAAACAAATCAGAAGAGACCTGAAACTGGGGGAAAAGAAAGGGAAAGAAAGAAAAAAGAAAAAAAAAGAGAAAAAGATAAAAACAAACAAAAAAACCGGAATATGATCAAATATGATTAGAGTGGTGCATAGATCAGTGCCACACACTAGATTTTGGGTGTATTTTGGTCTGTTAGATGAAAGTGCCTCCCAAAATTTTAAAGAAAGAAAAACATATATGTACAAAAGTAAGGGTAAATACGATGAAGGGATGGAATATGATTGTAAAGATGAAAATTATAAAAGATTTTATAAAAAGAATTGATCAGATAAGAAGTTGGTTGAAAAAAGAAAAAAGAGGAATTTAAAAAAAAAAAGAAAGAAAAAGAAAGTGAAAAAAAAAGAATTAACTTTGAAAGACTAAAGAATGATGGGAAAAAAGCCATGAATTCTATGTGCTGTATTCCCCTAGCGCTGGAGTTCTGCTGTAAACTTGGTCTTGGCTGGCTGTTCTTGCTGATCTTCTGGGGGAGGGGCCTGTTGCTGTGGTTCCCAAATGTCTTTGCCGGAGGCAGAATTGCCCCGCCCTTGCCGGGTCTGGGCTAAGTAATCTGCTCGGGTTTGCTCTCAGGAGCTTTTGTTCCCTGCAAGCTTTCCGTACAGCTTTGGAGGACGAGAGTGAAAATGGCAGCCTCCTAATCTCTGCCCCAGAGGAGCCGAGAACTCGCAGCCCCGCTCCTCAGTGAGCCCCCAGAGAAAAGCAGTCAATCGCTCCGTCTCCCTGGTCTCCGGCCGCACTCCGTGCTCACCCGGCCTGTGACCGAGCATTTCTGTCTCTGGTGCCTGACCCCATGTGGAGTCTCCAAACCCAGCAGATCCCTGCGGTGCGCTCCCGCGCCGCTCCTCCCAGGGGAGGAAGGGGAGTGTGTCCGGATCTGCCGCTTGTAGGGTCCCTTCCAGAAAGTGGTTGCTTTTCTTTTCAGAGAGTTGTTACTATTCTTTTCTTTGATCTCCTGTTGAGTTCGTAGGTGTTCAGAATGGTTTGATCCCTATCTAGCTGAATTCCTGAGACCAGACGAAATTTAGGTCTCCTACTCCTCCGCCATCTTGTTCCTCCCCCCTCAGGCACCTTTCTAAATATGGAGAGCAAAAGCAAAGGGTGAGTTAGTCATTTAGCTGTCAATATTTTTTCAACAATTTCCCTTACGTTGATCTCTTTTTACCACCAACACTTGTGTAGGCTTTTATTGTTGCATGCTTGACTACTGAAGTTTTTCTTTCATGTATTATTTTGAACTCTTCTTCTTTGAAAAGAATGTTCATATTGATTTACAATATGAGATACAGGTACAAGTCTAGATGTCACCTTTTCAATAAGGCCTGCCCTGATGACCAAACTGCCATCTACTTTCCTGATGCTCCCTAATCTCCCTTATCTTGCTCTGATTTTTCTTTTTTTCTTCCCTGAGAACTTATGGAAAAACACTCTAATATAGACTAGAGGCATATAATAGAATTATATACTATATATACTCCACACTGTGTAACCTCTGATATATGACATAGCTTCCTTTTTTTATTATGATTCTTGTCTGTCTCTCTTTGTTAGAATGTAAGCTCATAGGAACAGGGAAACTTTGTTTTGTATTGCTGTTTTGTTCACCTAGAACAGAGCTTGACAATTAGTAGGTTTTAAGACATGCTTGTTGAATTAATAAGTAGAACTATTAAAAAACAGGTAAGTGATGTAATGGAGCAAGAGAAACACATAATTGAGGGGCACTTGGGTGGTGCAGTCAGTTAAGCCTCTGGCTCTAGGTTTCCCCTGAGGTTGTGATCTCAGGGTCATGAGGTCGAGCCCTGTGTTGGGCTTCAGGCTCGGAGTGGAGTCTGCTTGGGTTTCTCTCTCCCTTTCCATCTCCCCCCAACCCAGTTGCTCACACACGCTCATTCTCTCACAAATAAATAAATTTATTTATTACCTTGAAGTAAATAAATTTATTTACTCTCTGCTCTGTAAAATTAATCTTTCTCATTCCTAGAGGATCATTCTTGTTAAAGTGCTACTTTAGGGCGCCTGGGTGGCCCAGTTGGTTAAGCGACTGCCTTCGGCTCAGGTCATGATCCCGGAGTCCTGGGATCGAGTCCCACATTGGGCTCCCGGCTCGGCGGGGAGCCTGCTTCTCCCTCTGACCTTCTCCCCTCTCATGCTGTTTCTCTCTCTCTCTCTCTCTCTCTCTCTCAAATAAATAAATAAAATCTTTAAAAAAAAATAAAGTGCTACTTTACTACCAAGTATAGTCTCCTATTCGAAAACTTAAGATATATTCACATTTGCTGCAAGATCAAGTTTTAACTTCTTAGTGGCATTCAAAGTCATTTTTAACCTGACCCGGATTTATTGTCCATCCTTTTTACTCTATAGTTTTCTAAATATTAAACTCCAACGTTATCTACTTACTGGTCAAATGTCAATTAAAAATAACTTTTTAAGAGTATTCTACATTTCTTCCTCTCTTTTATTTACATGATTCCTGTTGTCTTAGCTCAAGTTGCCATAACAAAACACCATGGACTGGGTTCCTTAAACAAGAGATGTCTATTTTCTCACAGTTCTGGAGGCTAGAAAGTCCAAAGTTAAGGTTCTGACAGGGTTCAGTTTCTGGTGAGAACTCTGACTTGTAGACAGCTGCCTTCACATTGTGTGTGTGTGTGTGTGTGTGTGTGTGTGTGTGTGTGTGTGAGAGAGAGAGAGAGAGAGAGAGAGAGAGAGAGATTTGGTATCTTTTTTAAAACTGGGACAGTTCTATTGGATTAGGGTCCTACCCTAGGGCTTCTATATATGAGTTATGGGGGAACATAGTTCAGTCCAACAGCACCTTTGTATCCATTCTGGGTTGTCCTTGATTTATCAATGTCTTTTTCTTTCTAGAGCCTGCAAAATTATTCCTCAAAGTATTCCCCCAAAACAGTGTACATATCACTCATTGATTTTTTTTGTCTTCCTTTGAACTCCTATGACAGCTGTCAGAGGCATTTATTTGGAAATTAATCATGACTACTGCATGCGATTTCTGGTGTTTTGATATTATTTATCTCTTTAACCTTTTAAGTGTTTATACCATTTCTTTGTAACTAAATTGTAAGGTTCTTGATTTCAGAGACTGTGACATATACCTTCATATTCTACAAGCACCTAGCATGTATTTACTACATATATATCAACTTTCATTTATTTCATAGCTATTAATAATTTTTAAAGCACTTTTAAAGCTATTAATAATTTTTAAAGCACAATAATAATGTATAATAACCAATTTGAGTCTCATTAGATTATAGATAATTTGATTGATACATTTGCTTGATAGCCTCATTAGTTGATGGATAATAATCCTATTTTAAAAATGAAATGAAAACTCAGAGGACCCAGGTAACTTGTCCAAAATTAGCAAAAGTAGTAAGTCTAAGCTCTAAATTTGACTCACTGTACAGATCTTTTTCCAACCACATTTACTAAGTTATGTTTGGTAGGACAAGCTTCTTTAGCTGTTCCTCAAATAATGCAACCACAAAAAACAAAGCAATCCTCCCACCCGAAGCAGACTGATCTTTAATAAAGGGTAGTTGAATACATGATGTGGCAGAAGTCATACTCACTTGCCTTTATATAATACCATTGAGCCATCCCTTAATGCGATGTTGGTACTGGAAGGGCTCATAGAGATTCAGAGCCACTCTAAGAGCCTGTGTGCCTACCCCCAAGCTGAGGACTCAAGGCCTCCACTCTCCTCAGTATAAATGATCATTCATCATCTCTGAGGCCTGTATTACTATACTTTTCAGACACAGAACTTGACCATTATTGATTGTGCCATATCCTTCTCATATCATTGACTGTGACAATGGGCCTCAGGCCAGGAAGGATGTTAGCAAGAATCCCCTTCCAGAAGCCCCAGGGGAGAGGCCGTGAGTGCTCAGAACATCATGGGGCCAGAACCCCTCAATGAACAGTAGCCACTCACTCTGAACTCCTTTGAATTCCTCTCCTCTGGATTTGATCATTTTGAGAAAGGCTGCCAGACCCATGGCAAAAACTGGCATCTTTATTCCTGGCCCAGAATTTGGCTTAAGGGAGTGCTTTATACAAATAAATATACACAAGAGGCAACCCCTTCTTAGAAAGAGATGGAAAGACTGACTTCAGAGAGAACTGGTTCTGAATCCCAGCCCTGGCCTTCACTGTAAACTTTGGCAACTTAATTTCTCTGGGTTCAGTTTACTTTTTAAATGCAGATAATCTTTGCCTTACATGGTTGAAAGAGGATTAGAAATAATGTACATTAAGAGACTGGAATATTGCCTCCTAGTGCTGTCACTCAGAGATGGGCTGTGAGATTCTTTCTGCTGCTTTGAGTAGCCTTAGATAGGAATGAGAAAGGTTGCAGGCTCATGGTGAATGGAACTGAAATACTAGGTCAGCTAGGATCCCCCTGCCCTCAGGACTAGGGAGCACATCAGAAATCAGACCCAGTTTAACTTCAAATGGTCAACTTTCACTACCCCAAATTAGAGACCCATTCCTTAGCTTTTTTTTTTTAAGATTTTTATTTATTTATTTGACGGAGAGAGAGACAGCAAGAGAGGGAAGACAAGCAAGGGAATGGGAGAGGGAGAAGCAGGCCTCCCGCTGAGCAAGGAGCCCGATGTGGGACTTGATCCCAGGACCCTGGGATCATGACCTGAGCCGAAGGCAGACGCTTAATGACTGAGCCACCCAGGTGCCCCAGAAACCCATTCCTTAGCTTTTTAATAGTCATGCAAAAAGAGAAATAGAAACATACATCTTAATTTTCCTTGAAGCTTCCATAAAACTACACGTGTTAACCCAGAAAACACAGGGTGTGTATATAATATCACAGGCAATGAATATGTAGGTTGCGTGGAGTCATCATGCCCCCTCCTCCTATCCCTAGTTCTCTACCCAATTTGCCCACAAGAACCAAGGAACCTAATATCTCCACGCATCTGCTGTAGAGACAAAGCCAGGTGTGATGTGTGAGTCGTATTCTGGGAGCTAGTTCACTGCTCTTGGCAAGGGCCCTTATAAACATCTCTTTCCTACTGCGTGGTCAGTGATGACACTGAAGCTTGGAATCAAGTGTAGTTAGGGTATACTATATGGAAGGCATACACTATAAATTAGGGCCTTTTATTAGGGGAGATCAGGTTGTGAAATATTTACTAACACACCACCCAAGTACAACCTTAACACATCTTTATCTCCTGCACGTATACCAGCCTTAGGGTCTTTAACAAATACAGGATCACACATGCACACTGGTTATGATTGAACTTTGATATCTGCTTAGAAGGGAAAGAATTAGTATACTATTTCACAACTTATAAAGCTATATATGTTGGGTTACTGGAAGGATATTTACTTAATGGCCCTGAAAGAAAGAAAGGTTAACCCAAAAAGTCAATGTCGCTGACAGATGAGTGAAATAATAAACACAAACCCTGCAATGGTTTATACTGAGGAGGCCCACACATCACTCCAAACCTCTTTGGTCTGGCTATCAGGCTGGAAATCTCACAAACTCGAATTGGCAATGGATATTTCCAGTGTTTCTTGGGTTTGGCTCAGTGAGGGACACCACAAGCTCGGTTCACTTTCTTCTGTGGTATTGCTTTACTTCCGATTCCATAAGAGCCGTGAAGTCAAAGGATCAGGCAAACAAAACAAAGAACGTGAAAAAGAAAACAGGAAGGGAATTTGACGAATGACTTTAACCCTCAACAAGGATCTGGTTTGATTTTCATGGCAAGTGTTCCCATGTAGCGTAGACCAACTCAAGCTCCCTCTGTTCCTTTTCATCCCCTCACATTCCACTCAGCAAGATTTCAACACAGAGATACAGAGTTGATGCCATGAATGTGTTGCTTTGGCTTCTGTCAGCTCAGATGAGGAGCACTGGCAGGCAATAGTGAACCTGCTTTTGGAACCAATCAACTTGGCAGATGAAGTCCTTCAACTTGTAGTGAAAGCAAGTTTGGTGTGTTTCCCATACATCTGTGATCAGAACATACTAGACATTTTTTTCCTCCCTAAAGATTCTCTCTTCTGTTGAAATATGACTTAAAAAATAATCAAGGGGAAATTCTATAAGCTCATTCTGCTTTTGCCAAAGAGGTTCATCTCAGAGCAGGTTACATACAACAGAACAGAATAATAGGAGTAACTCAGAAAGTCATTCTCTCTCCTCAGTTAAAAGTTCCTTCTAGTGCAGCATTAACTTCCATCGGGAAACAAAAACTCCTAAGTATTTTACCACAATTTTCAAGGAAAAAAAAAAGCCTGGATAGAGGCAGCCAGGAGCATCAGGGAATGAGGTACCGAGTTGGGAGGTGTACCAGGATTAACCATAATCTCTTTCTTTAGAACCATCAAAGTTCAAAGCCACCTGGCTGTGGCTACACATGGGAAATCCTTTGCTTTCATTGCATGGCAAAGAATTTGGCCCCCTGGCCTCCAGGGAGGTACCTACCATACCTTTCAGCCACAGCCTGCCTTTTAATACAACTTGGCACAACATTGGCCTGCCTTGAATTGTACATGATCCAAAGTCTGTTGAAAACTCTGAATTAAAGAAATGGAGAGGACCAGGGATTCTCTGAAGACCAGAGAACCATCATAAATCTTTACTTTTAATTCCATGCTATTCAGCCTCATCAAAGGAAAAAGTGCTATCGTAGACTCTTCCAGGAGGGGGCAGAAAAGCTGGGGTCACATCTTGGTTTGTTGTTCATCTGATCACTTATTCTGTGCAGCCACGGCAATGTACTTACACACACTAATGAAGAGGAGACAAAGTATAATGGTTACATACTTGGCTTCACACACCAGCCAACTGGGGTTCAATTCTTGGCTCCACCACTTCTTGGCATGGACCAAGTCTCTGAGCATTACATCTCAATCTCCTCATCCATCAGATGAGGAGGATAATAACCGATTTGCTGTGCATGTAAGACACTTAGAACAATGTTTGTCTCGCAGTAAGTACTAAAGGTGGGTAACTATTCTTTTTTGCTAAACATATCCAAAGAGACCTCTCCCAACATATTTTGGAGACAAAATGACTCTAGGCTACAATGTTTACAATCACTGGAGGCCCGTGTTTCAGGATGCCAGGCTAGACTCAACTGTTTATGGACATTGGAGCAATTTTCTTAACATTACAACCTGTTTCTTTTCTTGGTGCTCCCAAGAAAATCTGGCTCACCCCGTCGACAAACAGCAGTATCCCTTGCAGCTTTGGCTCTTTGGTTTAATTGTATTTGTTTTTAATTAACACCCAGACTATTAATATTGCTACTAATATCTTTTTATTTGTTCTTCTCATCAGCCCTTCTAACAGAAGAAATCAGCACAATTGCCTGCTAGATATTTAAGGTGATAAGATATGGTAACAGCTCTTCCAGGGAGAAGAAACTCTTGATTGCTTCCTTAAGAAAGAGCCAAGCTTAGGAAAGGAGTTAGACGCCATCATTAGAGAAGTTTCTTAAAACCAAGTGGCTGAGACCATCTGCTCATCTCTGTACATAACTCCAGACAAGGTGCAATGTGCTAGAAGTGTGCTCTGTGTAGATAGGAGCATGACACACTCTCAGAAGTTGTTTTCCAGAATCATCAAGTCAACAATCTTTCCGTGACTAAACCATAAAGTCATAATAAGGTCTGGAAAGTGTACACCCCCATCCTGGAGGCGCAGAGTGCAAAGGCCTGGCCTTTGGAGTCTTGAGGTTCACAGACCCGCCCTGAAACCTGCTGCATCATCTCAGATGAGTTAACTCAAATCTCCCTTCATCTCAGTTGTCTCATCTATAAAATGAGGATAATCATAGTGCTCACCTCTTAGGGCTGCTGCAAAGATTAGATGAGATAATACACAGAATGCTTAGGGAAGTAGCTGGTAGGTGAGAAGGCCTCAACATATATTACTGACAAATAAATAGTATTTTTATAAAAATCTTTTTTATAAATAAAAACTTTTAAAAAAAGAAAAAAGTTTTTTAATGTGTAACTACAAATCTGTCTCATGAAGAAATTATAAGTATGCTTAACTTTTGCTTAAAAGAGAAATGGAGCCTTCAAATCTCTTTAATAAGCTACATTGCTGTTCATAGTCCTCCAGGTTGTGGTATTTCTCAGCCTTGGCTGCATATAAGAATCATCTGAGAAGACTTATAAACCCTCATGCCTTGATTTCACCCCTAGGTATTCCAATTAATTGCTCTGGGATTGGATCCCAGCCCTGAGTATTTAAAAATCTCTCTCTGAGCAATCAGTAGGCACAGTTAGTTTTGAGAATGACTTGGGTTAGAAGAATGCCAAGTACAAGTTGGTCCTTATTGAGTTAAGTTGGACCTGCATGCTCCAATCTTACGTTGTTTCTGTAGTTCAACTGCTATGGATGACTAAGCGAGTCACGATCAAGTAGGTTACTTTGCAAAACATGGCACTAAAACTGAATTCCAGCTTCCTGATATCAGATGTGTTATACTGATCATGTCTAATTGCTAGACCCTCAGAGACTGTGAAGACCCAGATTTCCATAGCAGACATCTACATTTCTACCGTCTACATCAGTAGCAGTAATACTGTGACTATCAAAAAATAGTAATTACTGCCATTATTTAGCACTTTATCTGTTATGGACTGAACGTTTGTGTTCCTCAACCCCCAAATTCATATGTTGAAGCCTGATCTTTTGATAGTGATAGTACTTTGAGATGGGGTATTTGGGAGGTGATTAGGTTTTAATAACGCCATGATGGGCTTAGTAGCCTTACAACAAGAAGAAAAGACACCAGAACTCTTTCTCGCTTCCACAAGACTTTCAAACCCCTTGGCAAAGTGATTAAGAGCACTGGACTAAGGGATACTAGGACGGAGGGGCTGCTCCACACTCATGGCAAGAGCGGAGGTGTGGTCTTTAACTCCTCTAAGCCTCACTGAACTGTGGGGAAGATTAAATGAGATAATGCATACAAGGCACGGAAGAAGACCCTGCGAAGCATTGTAACCACAGCAACAGCAACATTATTATTGTACTGACCCTGGGAGAGGTTAGATTCCTAAATTTACACAGCTTCTGAAGAATGCGGGAGGTGTTGAAACACATACCTAACAGCAAACCACATGATCTTATCACTACAATACACTATCCTTGCCTTCTTCCTTCAACAGATGTCTGCTTGGCACAATAATACTTCTTCTAATATGAAGGCTATGTTTAAATCTGACTATCATTGGCAAAGAGTCCCTCTGTAAACTTAATTTTCCAACGACTTTTATTACTGTCAGTAACAAGAGTTTTCCAAGGCATAAATTCCAGTTTGAGAACAAAATAAACTGAAGATAAAAAGTAAGGTGTAAAAAAGGAACAGTAATGCACACAAAATTATATAATCCGTTCCATAAACCCTGGTGTCTGAGGCTAGGATCTGCCTATGGAAATGTAATATCCCCTCTGTACTTGATAAACTGTACTTGATAAACTTCAGAGCCTTGGGAAGCTAACTCCCTTATTTGCCATCTGAAACTTGGTTGTGTCTTGAGGTTCTAGAGTCACTTAAATCCAAAATCCCGGAAAGATTGATGAGATATAATCCTAAATGAAATGACATGACTGTCTTGCATATATGTTAATGTATATGAGTTAAATCTGTGATACCATAAACAAACAAAAAGAATAAGGTAAGGTAAGACTTATTTTAGATGGACATTTTATTTTGTGAATGCACCTAGTTGCAATCTCCTTTTCTCAAAGTACAACTTGTAGTTTCTTTAAAAGGATCATGATCAGTTGTACCTGCTCTAAGCTCAGGAATGTCTACAATGTCTACTGCAAATTTTGGAGCCATCATCTTCTGCAAGTAGAGAATTTGATCTAACATTATTCAAAATAAGCCAAACTATGCTGTAATAACAGACTCCTAACCTTGGGAGATTATTGTTGGACACTGTCACCTCAATCCACCTCAGTTAATAACACGCAGGATCACTGCAGCAAAGAGACTGTGGAGAACTCACACCTGTGCTAAATGCTCTGGACTAGAAGCTACAATCACTTGCACTGAAGGCCCATTGGTCAGAATTGATCCTATAACCCTGCCTAGCTGCAGGGGGCTGGGAAATCATCCCAAATGCCCAGGAAGAGGAGGAGAATTACATTAGGTTGAACAATATTAACCTCTATCACAGACCCCAAGAAAGATATTTCACAAGGAATTCAAACAACAGGTGCATAAAGATGCTAAAACCTTGGTTCATAACTTATGTAAGATGTATACATATTTGTTTTCCACAGTGAAGCACACATTTCCACAGCTCAATTTAAGCCACTGACAGTATGATGTTGATGATACTCTAAGGAATATCTCCTGTTTCTTCTCATTATCTTTACCTAAAAGTTTTGCAAAATACAGTAGTACAATTTCTACCAGCACAACAGTTCCCCCTCTGACTCAGAATCCAGGTGGTAAATCTTGGGCTGTGCACTCAGTGAAATGCCTGTGGTTTATAAAGGGCCCTTCAGACACAGCTGTACCTGAACTATACTGGAAAATGCAAATCTAACCAGTGAGTGGCAAGTTCTTTCAATAACTCCTTTTTTAAACTATAGGTGGGCCATTTTCCCTGAGCCATGTACACTGCACATCCACAAAGCCATTCACTCCCCTTGCCATTTAGCTAGGCAGTTTCTGAGAGAAAATTGCTGTGTGACTACAGTATTTTTCAGAGAGTGGGTCATTTTACCACTGTTGTTGTGCATGCAGCACTCGGGGATTTTCAGGCACATTTTAAATGATTCCAGTACTGAGGGGAGTGGCCAAATCATGGCTTCTGCTCATATCCAACGCCACTTATGTTGACTTCCCAGAGATGGGTTCTATAAACATCGAGGACTTGAAAGAGACAAGAAGCCATCATAGACATTAAAAAAAAAAAATAGAACAGTGGTAAAAGAGCCAAATGCAAGTTGAAAAACCAAAAATATTTACAGTGTGGGCAAGCCACAATTTGCAGCAGGGGTACAGCTCTGTCCCTAGGACTGAGGAAAGATGTTCCCTCCTCTCTCTCAAAGGAGTGCCTTTTAAGACTCTGAGTTCAGCAGCCGGCAGTGGTTATTTTCCTTAAAATCAACCAAAAACTTATGTGTGATTAGTTTGAGGGGGAAAAAAAGGAAGGTAAAAATGTTACAGCTGGACTAATTCTTAAGCCTTTTCTAAAGATTTTAGTTGTCTCTTCATCACTATTAACCAAAGGAAAAGGAGTTTTCACACAAAGTAGATGCCTCCACACACTGACTAGACAGACCTCAAATTAGTAATGCCTTAGTTTTTCTTTCTAAATAAGGGAAACTCTATGTTCCTTACACACACACACACACACACACACACACACACACAGCTGGTTTTCCATCTATCCACCCACAGTAAGTTTCTACAGCCTCATTAAACTAGACTACTAAAGGTTGTTCAACAAATGAACCCATGCTTTTCTCCTCCCCTGAAATCCAGCTGTGCTTACAGGAACCAGGGACCTTGAAGTGCATTGATTTTGACCTTCTACTTCCTAGAAACATTGTGTGGGCCACCCACTCTGTCCGGTGCACATAAAATCTTTGCTCTTGAAGTCACTTTTCCAGTCCTTTAAGTGCTGGTGTGTTCCTGAGGCTCTCTTCTGTTTTCACTGCACCCACTCTCATTGGATGATGCCATCTACTGCCCTGATTTCTGTGATGCGCTGTTTAACCATTTTTATGTTGATGGTGCTCAAAATCTCAGATGTGTCCCAGTCTCTTTAAACTCTACATGTCCCCAGCTGAACTCAACATCTTCCCCTCAATCCAAACATATTTCACTCCCAGGTGTTTGGGCTGGAAACTTGACCATTATCTGTAACACTTCCCACTCCTCTTTAATCATTACCCATCTAGATTCTTCTTCTATCCATGCATTTACTGTCTTTCTTGTTGACTACTGCAACAGTGTCCTAACTGTTCTCCTGGCCTCCAGTCTTATCCCTTTATGATCCATTTTCCACAGTGAAAAAGAAAGAAAGAAAAGAAGAAAAAAAGAAAGAAAGAAAGAAAGAAAGAAAGAAAGAAAGAAAGAAAGAAA